>NC_079441.1:44435901-44735901 GCF_903798145.1 Danio aesculapii | reverse complement strand
TTGAAATATTTGACTGCGTGTCACTGCATCTCAAACGACTAAACCGATATAACTAAAGAAATCTCCACTGTGCTGAGCGAGAGTGCTTCTCTACTGAACAGCGCATCATCGATGACGTAAGCGTGCCCAGGCCCGAATGAAATGTGAGTGCGGGTCGTCGGGGGAGACGGGAGAGGTGACAAACGTGCTTTGGCCCGGTTCAAGGCAACTGTACATAGTGTGAGTACGCCCCTGGACTCTGTATCAGGCATGAGGCCACAGGCAGGGCCGGATTAACATAAGGGCTTGCTGGGGCTGAAGCCCTAGGGCCCACAGAAGAAGGGGGACCTTGATTGGCTGAAGAATTATTTGCGCTATGATGCGGGAACCGTCTCTTTGCATTATGTTTTCTCTCGTCGATAAAGTGAAGTATTTCTTTTGGTTTGCTGCTGTTCAAAAACAGTGACACCAGCGCTAAACTGGGGCTCAGAGTGGCTGTAGCCCAATCAGAATATTGAATAGCCCTGTTTTAGTCACCCATAAGGGTGATCAGATGTCCCAATCTTCCCAGGACAGTCCTTTATTTGGGCATTACTGCCATATCAGTCCAGTCAATGGTAGGCTTATCAAGCTCGTAGTAGAACCAAAAATACAATTCAAACAGTCTTCATCACTGATTAACTTGTACATGTAGCAACAGAAGCTGGGATACGCGGAATTATGCTGAATGGACTCATTACTGCAACGCAGTCTCAGCTGCGCGGCAATTACAGCTGGACGCAAAAAACTGGTGCGCACCCACAATTCAAATAGCCTGCACAAGCAGTTATCAAAATGTCCGCCATTACGGAGTATATATCTCAAGTAAATACTCTCGGTTTTGCTTTACAGTAAGGGCGTACTCACACTATGCTAATCGAACCGTGCCCATTTCCCGGATTGTTTAAGAAGTGTGAGTGCTCTGAATCGGGCTCAGGCGTGGTTCACTTGGCCGGCCCTGGCCCGGTTGGAAGTGGAGCCAGAGCGCGATTCGCTTATAGTGTGAGTGCAAAGCGCACTTGAGCCCGAAACTGAAGATGAGACGTGACTTTTAAGGGACAGTTTCATATGAATTATTTAATCATTCTTACTGTCCAATGAACGCAAACTGTCGTAGTTTATTAAAGATGGAAACCCCTCACTGCACGACAGCTGCACCTTAAGCAAACCTTCTAATTCCTGCAGCACAAGGACTTTATGGTTATGAGCGTCAAAAGTGGCTGATCTGTTCTGTGAAATATTCAACTGCATGTCACTGCATCTCATACCACTAACACGATACAACTAAAGAAATCTCCACTGTCCTGAGCGAAACCGCTTACTGAACAGTGCATCATTGATGACGTAAGCATGCCCAAGCCCGAATGTAATGTGAGTGCGGGCCTTCAGGGGAGACGGGAGAGGGAACAATCGTGCTTCAGCCTGGTTCAAGGCAACTGTACATAGTGTGAGTACGCCACACAGTGCGAGTCTAACTGAACTAGTTAGAAAGCAAACTTTGTTTATAAATATTTACTTTGCCCCTTTTATAAAAACGACAGTAATAATATGGAGCAATGAAATATTGGCGCTGGCTTTCATCAGACAATATGTCTGATGTAAAAAAAAATTATAAAAAAGGATGATAGTCTTCCGTAACTGAGAAAACCACAGTATTTTGGATATTAGAAGCATGGATTTTAAAGATATCCTATCATTAGGGATTTATGGTCAGCTAAAGTTCCAAAAAAACTTTTTTTAAAGTAAACCCCTATTTAAAGTACCACTTTAAAGCTCTAAAAAATGAAGTATTGCAAATGTTTGTTTTTGTTTTGCTGATTTATGCAGCCTGTTTGAATTTCAAAGTTCATATCATGTCATTACATACAGTAGTTTTATAGCCTTCCTGCAGGCCTATTTTATTAAAATGGAAAAAAATATATAATAATCAAAAATAAATGAAATGGTGGAAAATTAGATAATCTTGATTAGTAAATTGTTAATAATAATAACAAGAACAACATATATATATATATATATATATATATATACATATATATATATATATATATATATATATATATATATATATATATATATATATATATATATATATATAAATATATATTTTAGATTGTTCAGGACGGGTATTTTATACCCACACACCAAAGATAACCTTTTTGAGGTTTGGGGAGATGCATCTCTGCAGATTCTCTTTTATTGCAAAAATCTACTAGTGCAAGCAAACATTTCACCTGGTGAGAAAATCCTGCATAACAGCTCTGTTTTAATCCCAGCTTGTAGCATTTCACCTTTGATATGAGGGGCTTGTTTTGAGTTTAATTATTGTGTTTTTTTCTGTTTGATATAAAGACAGCCTTGGAGATCACGCTTCGGAGATGGTGCTTTAACAACTCAGCCAGCTATCCTTTCTCCACTGCCATACAGATTGTGCAGCAAGATGGTTCGGCCCTCATACCAGGAGGCAAAACAAGAATTTGTTGATTTGCCACCTCTAGGTGTAGGACAATAAATGTTGGACATTATTTAATTCATGTGTGTATTTCGTTCAGTACTTAAAGATGGAGGAGCAACAGAGACAAAACAATCTTGTCCTGCTGCTTAGGGATGAACTAAACTGCTCTCAGGCGTTTGTTATTGTGGGAGAAGTGGCACTAAATTCATGGATTTAAATAAAGCTTTGCCAATGTAATAAAAACTACTACTATAATAATAATAATAATAATAATAATAATAATAATAATAATAATAATAATAATAATAATAATAATAATAATAATAATTTATCATTATATAGTGGTTAAGCCACATTTTGGCAAAATAACCCAACAAATTAGTTATATTTGTAACCCAAATTGTTGTGTTAACCTTAACAACTCAATGGAATTGGTAAAAAATATTCCTACAGAAGGTTGGTGACCCATCATTGGGTTACCTGTTGGGTTATTATTAAACCAACTGTTTTAAGTGAATAGGACATACATGTGTTATATATCTAGGGGACATGTATGTTTCTGACATATGGGACATATATGTGTTTTACATGTTTCTGGCATATATGTGGACATATAGCTTTCTGGCATATATAGAACATATATGTTTCTGGCATACATTATATGGGACATATATGTTTCTGACATATATCTGGACATATATAATCCTGAAATATAAGGGACATAGGATTCTGGCTTTTTAGGACTCATGTTTCTGACATGGACATATTTGTTTCTGGCATGTATGTGGACATATATGTTTCTGACATATATGGGACATGTTTTTCTTGGCATGCATGTGGGCTTATATGTTTCTGACACATTTGTGACATTTATATATGTGGAAATCTTTCTGATATGGGACATATATGATTCTACCATATATCGGGACTTGTATGATTATGAAATATAAAGGACATGTTATGATTCAGACATTTTTGGGACTCGTTTGTAACTGTTTATTTAAGTAGTAATATTTGAGTAAAATATTTGAGTAATATTTATTAGTTCATACATGGTTGGGTAGAACGTAAGATATGTTTAGGGTTAATTACATATTTATGCGTAATTTATTGTAATTACAAGAGTATGGAGCTTGTTTAATTAAACCTTAAATTAAAAGTGCTACAAAATATTTTACATGTTGAATATAAATGTTTATATTGTCAATGTCTATATTGTAAATACTTCATATAATATATTTGACCTACTTTTGTACCGAAACAAAGTGTTCAAGATTAAAAGAACAAATATATGACGACCTGTTCATAACGGGAGCTATAATAACAAAATATAGAACGTAATAAATAGAGTTTATTTTTTTTTAAAGAAATCCCGGCTGTGGTTTAAACTAAACTGCGCTTTGCCCCTTTAAGAGTGCGTCAGTTTTCCCCGCCCCGTCAGTTTATTGGGCGCTCCGCCCGGGCGGATTTGAAAATACAAGTGAAGGGAGGAGACAAGACAGGCCAACAGAATTTGTTGAGCGAGTTATAAAACCGTATTTTAACAAACTCTGTTACTTTACTGTATTATATTGACGTTTTAAGCTTCAGTGATGTCCGGGGAAGTTGTGTGTCCAAAGCCAGAGGAGGTGAGGGACGCCGAGGCTGAAAACGGCGTTGAAATCATCATCAAACTAACCAGCGGAGATTCACAAAATAATAACGACCAGAATGTAAATCAGCTCACCATCTGTAATGACATCAGACAAAACCACAGTCGGGTTTCAAAAGGTTTGTGATTTACATGCTTTGTAAATATTGTCGTGTGATTTGTTATGTTTTCTGTCAGGTTAATATGCCATTGACTTGAATTGAAACTAAATCTTTAGCCACACTTTTGACTTTTACATGTTTGTTTTTTTCGCACGTGGTAGGACGCAGTTTGTGTGGGATATGCCACTTTCTTGATCCACCGATGTATATTGTTTTCAGAGTTATTTCAGGCTATAGGTGAAGATGATGAAGATGATGATGATGACGACGATGACAGTGGCACGCATTATCTGAATGGTGACGATAGACCCTGCACACATCTACAGAGAGCAGAGAGACCAGGAAATGGAGGACTGCCGGACACCTTCCAAACAGACCATCTTCTGTACTATGAAAGATTCAAGGCCTATCAAGATTACATGCTTGGTAACACTTAAGACACTTGATAGACATTCATAACAATAAATGACTAAATAAGAGTATATTTATGAACCTAAAATGTCTGACAGGTGACAGTAAACCATCTGAAGTACAGTCTTTCACAGCTGAATACTTGGAGAAGATCGTGGAGCCATGTGATTGGCAAGCCATATGGCACACCGATGTATTTGATGTGCTGGTTGAAGTAAGCATATGAAATTTGCTTTATTTTAATTAGTTTAAATTTTTTACAATTAAAACATTGAAGCATCTACACAGTGGAATGTGGAGAAATCTGAGTCATGTGTGTTGTTGTTGTAGGTTGTTGACGTTGATTGTAAAGCGCTGAAGGCAAAAGTAGAGCTGGTGCTGCCGATGGCGTGTGAGACCAGAGGCTGTGATCTTACTGAAGAATCCATGAAGGCTCTGCTGGAGGCTACACTTCATAAAGTACCTCTTATGGAGCTCTCGGTTGTCTATGATGAGCCTGGAGACTTTGATCAGACTGCTTTGGCCCTGGAACACCTCAGGTAATCTAACTTTTGATAGGGTGAAATCTTTTTTTGACCAGTGGTACTGTTTACTTCATATTGATAGACCAGTATACATGATACAAGAATGAGCAATATCTAAAACTAAAGAAGGGTATAATGGATGTAATAATTAGGGTTTGGTAGTATTTCAGATTTGATATCTCTTGATTCAATTTAATTCTTGATTCAGTTCATGATTCTTGATTGAATTGAATTTTAATAAAAAAACAAAAAACTGAACTTAAGTTTACAAATGGTAAAAAAGAAATTAAGGTTAATCTCATAAAAATTGTAACATTATAAAACTGAATATTAAACTTTTTTTAAAAATAAGGCACATATATGTGACTCACTGCGGAATTGTGGTAAATTTCAGGCACTTTAGGAAAAAAAAAAAAAGAGTTGGGGGGAAAAAAATTGTGCTTTAGCTCAAGATGCTAACCTTAAATCAGAATAATACGCAAAATAGATGTTTCATGCACATTTTTATTTAGCTTATAATAGTAAAGATAAAAATTAGTCTTATTTTATGAAAATGGATGCTGAATACATGAATCAAGAGGCAGACACAGTCAAAAATATCTAGTGGGAGACTGAGTTAATATCTTCAAGATATTATGTCTAAATACACATACAAACTATATTTATAGATGTATTTATCTAATTTGTGTTATTCTTCAAAACTGTTTTATTAATGTTTTGTATTTGGAAAAAAAAATAGGTCATATATTTCAGAAACAAAATGCATCCTCAATTCTAGAATCACTATATTGCTAAGAGCTTGTAAGTTTACGTGAAAGCGTGCAGTGTGCAGGACTCAAAAAATGGCACACCTCAGTGCACACATCCCTAATACCGCTTCAGAGTGGTATTTGAGACCAAGCATTTACCTATCTATAATCACATTTTAAGAACTTGTGTTATCAAAATGTCAAGGAAAATTTTCCATTTGCAGCAAGTTAATCTATTTAAGGATCACATGAAATTTATGTAAAGCGTAAGTGTTGCCCATTTTAATTGAGCAAAGATGTTTGTGTATTTTGTAAAACAATTGTACCTTCTTAAACATTACAAGCATCAAAATAAAATAAAAAGAATCATTCAAAAAGAACCTTTTATCAACGTTTACATTTTAAATTAGTGCAAGAGGAGTGGGATGCAGTGAAAAATAATAAATTGTATGAAATACAACCTGAAATCTCAGAGTTTTAAAACATTTTAAGACTAGATTTGATCAAGGGATTTTTACCAGATGTCGTATTGAACATACAAGATTAACCCATTCCTTTTTGCTCAAAGGTGAAGACCCCACTCAATGTTGGTACTGCACAACTCCCCTTACTGTAAAACACATTTTACTGGACTGTCCTGCTTTTAATGATTCCAGAAGGTTTTTTATTAAATGAACTCTCTTAAGGACATTTTAACTAAGTGACACCAGGAAAATATTTTGAATTTTTATCATGCATGAACACAAAAATATTTCTACGTATTCAGTTGTTTAATTGTTTATTTATTATTAAAATGTTCCTGCCATAAAATAGCCTTGGTTGCTGAAATGGCATTAAATAAAAGAAATACATTACATTTCACTAAAATATATTATCAAGAATAAGTTTAAACATCAATTAATAGAGCAACGCATTACATGTACAAAATGTTCATTGTTGTTTATTTGTGCATACTACCTTAACTAATGTAATTTTATGTCAATTGTAAAACTTTAATTTATAAAAATTTCTTATAAAGTGGGTGAAAATTGTAGCCAAAAGCAGATTTTAAATATCTAATTTAATACAATTTCAGTTTGTCTCATTTTAAATGCCTAAAAAGGGATGCTGCTACATACCAGTTTGCTTTGTGATTTTGAGGAGGTTCCTCTATTCAACTAAACTGACTGGATGAGCATGCTTTACAGACATTCTTTTTCACATTTACCCCCGCCACCCCCTTTCTCCCCCTCTCCTCCATTCACTTTTGCATCTTTCTGTCTAATTCCTACAGGTTTTTTTATAAACATATCTGGAGGAAGTGGGATGAGGAGGATGAAGATGATGACTTTGATTACTTTGTGAGATGTGTGGAGCCTCGTCTCAGGCTGTGAGTGTCCTGTTTGTCCCATCTCTTACCCTGAAGCATAACACACTGCACTAAAGTATTAGATTCTTCCAGAAGAAAATCCAACCACAAGGTGGCAGTATGTACCCAGTGATAAACTGTTCATTACATGACATCACCATAAACTGCTTTGAGTAATGCCAATACATTTACTTTGCAAATAATTTATAGTAGCTTTAGGAAATGAGTAGTTTTAAATTAAACAAGGTATATCTAGATTTTAACGACAATGATGTCATCTGACAAAATAAATGTGTCCTAGAGCTCCTCTTTGACTTTTTAAACACAAGTTTGATTGCAATTTGTTTTGGTGCCATTGGGGATGCTCAAATTACATGTTGTTTGTTTTAATTTGAATGCCAAATGCAGAGTTGCTATCACATTTAGAAAAAAATTTAAGTCAACATTTTTCAAATGCATTTTTTGTTATTGCAAACAATTCATCAATGCTGTTTTTTTTTTTTTTATATCGCCCTGACATCTCAATCACTCATTTAAATGTAGATTCAAATCCCGTTAGAAGGCGACCTGACTTCCATTGGTTTCGTTCAGTTTGCTAAAAATCACCAAAAAATATTCTTTTTGATCTCTCTTGTAATGCAGAAATTGCATGTAGCCACTTTAAATATGAACTGGATTTTCTCTCTTCTCGCTCCTTTCTCATCTCTGCCCCATATATTTTCTCCACAGCTACTATGACATTTTGGAGGATCGTGTTCCAGCTGGTCTTGTAGCAGAGTATCACTCATTGCTGGCGCTGTGCTCGGAGAAGTTTCAGGAGTTCTCCAGCCTGAGAAGTGACCTGAACAGTGACTCCGAATCTGAACAAGACAACGTGTCTATGGTTGAAGGGCTGCGCATGTACGAGCAGCTGGAAGCACTTAAGCGCAAGCTGCGTATTATTGAAAACCCACTGCTCAGGTTATTATTACTGCTGTTTGTCTGTGTTTGAGATTGAAAGGTGTCACACATTTGCGCTTTCGCTCTTCAACCTCAGGTTAATCAGGACAGCAACCTAATAGGCATAAATGTGATTAATATTGCTGTCAGGCATTCATGCCTTTTGAAGTATTGACTTCTTTACATTTTCCAAACCTGGATCAATACACACTGCTTCATAATTAATCATCCGTCTTTCCTAGTTACTACATCCCAGATCCGCAGAGATCAAAGAGGTGTCAATCCCAACCGCTGGGTTTGAACAAGTGTGTCTTTGCTTTGCCCACTGCAGGTACGTTCTGGGCTACAAGGTGAATTCCGGTCAGCAGTCATGCCGGGCCAAAGGGCCACGTCCTGCCGGCGGCCGAGTAGTCCACTTGGTATCTGCCTCAGCTACAGTTCACCAGCTTCAAAGCTTAATAACTGACAAACTGATGCCCTGCTACTCGAGTGAAGAGTTTGAAGTCCAGGTGTGTATGACCTGTTCTTATTTTCAAGATATAGTTGCATGCTGGTCAGAAGACCTTGTGCTCACCTTTTCAGGATAATGGTTTTCATCTGTACTGTACTCGACCAAACTGATAGTTGGCCTTAGGGCTGTCTTTGAGCATCGGTCAGCTTAGTTTTTGTGGTGTGTTCTGAACTATCCACACTAGTTGGACAAAGCATCAAACTTCTTTTGAACTCTTTTCAAGCCAGTGAGAGAGATAGACCTCTGACAATCTGTTCAGTTTAGTAGAGGAGGTTCATTCATTCATTAATTTTCTTTTCGGCTTAGTCCCTTTATTAATCCATAATAACCACCAATTTATCCAGCACAGTGGATAAGCAGCGGATTATGCAGCGAATGCCCTTCCAGCTGCAACCCATCTCTGGGAAACATCCATACACTACAGACAATTTAGCCTATACCCAATTGACCTATACCGCATGTCTTTAGACTGTGGGGGAAAGCGGAGCACCTGGAGGAAACCCACGCGAACGCAGGGAGAACATGCAAACTCCACACAGAAATGCCAACTGACCTAGCCGAGGCTCGAACCAGCGACCTTCTTTCTGTGAGGCGACATAGTAGAGGAGGTTGTTTAATGTAATTTTACATGTGCATTTCACAGTGGTGTAAAGTAATAAAATTACAAAGACTTTGATTAGTGTAATTGAGTAGTTTTCGCAGGATTTGTACTGTATTGGATAGTTTAAAAATCTGTACTTTTTACTTGAATTTGTGTTTTAGTGCTGTATTGTACTTTTACTGCACTATTTTCCTTCAACCTGTAGTCACAATATGATTATTTATTTATTTTCTATTCTATTATTTACAAATTGCTCGTAGGAAAATGCATCAGGTATGCTGTATAAATTCAGCAGACAATGTGGAAATAGGGCTGCATGATATTGGAAAAATTTGACATTTCGATATATTATTTTGCTGTGACTTCTATTGCGATATGAATACAATTTCGGTAGATGACTTGAATAGCTCTATTTGGAATGAAACCATTAACTTCGTCTGATTGGAATAATGGTGTAGAGGAGTGAATCAAAGAAGTTGCAAGAATATATAAATAAAATACAAGTGAAATAAGTAGTCAAATTTTCAAGTACAGTAATATGATACGATATTATCATGATATTTTGGCCCTGTTAATGGTAATCACGATTTCTTGAGATTTGTATCACAAGAAAACCATCCACAATATCATTATATTTGTAAATGAAGAGGAGAAAATGCATCAACAAGTTATAAGATGTATATTTTTTTAATAAACAGCACATATGTTTCTTAGAATTCCAACATTGATATATGTTCCATCCACTATAACTAAAGCGCCACCTCATCCATATCGCTATTTTCTCCTGCCCCTATTGAATATTCAAATGTAATGTATAATGTAAACACTGTACATTCTTCATTGCTGATCAACAACAATAATAATCCCAATTCCACATTGCAGAGCCTGCGATGTGACTATTGCAAATGCACACATTACGATATAGATGCTGAAGCGATATATTGTGCAGTCCTATATGAAAGCATTAAAAATGTCCAAGAAGAGGAAAAATCATTACACGCAATGAGAAGATGAAGTATGCCTATTGTATAATGACTGTAATCATGAACTTGTCTTAAACAGCTTGGTTTGCAGTACCAACTGTTGGACACTTGTAGCTTGTTAGTCTGGGTTCAAAAAGCATATCCTAAGCGTTAACGCATCAACACAGCTAGATGTAAACTTTACAACACATTGCTCCAGATGTAAATGTATCAACATGGATTCTGTCGGCTTATTATAGGTGCATGTATTAATGTAATATGTTCTTGCATTAAAATAATCTCACATTTTATTTATAGTCCATGAATGGCAAATAATTTATCTTGCACTTAGAAACACCCTTAAAAGTAAATGGCACAGATGTAAGCTACATTTTTAATTTGCAGGGTGCAAAGTGGAATGATTTTCACAGCATAATATAATACTCAATACTCTTGAGTGCTTCTAGAGGGGCTAGTTTTACTCCTACTTAACAGATTCGGTTAGTCTGTGCACATTGTTTTTGGGAATGGTACTTTTACTTGAGTATGAATTTTCAGTTCTCTTGCCACCACTGGCATTCAATGTGTGAGTATATTCATAACTAATGTAAATGGAATGAATGTTTGGTTTAAAAAAAAAAAAAAAATTCTGAATCCAAATTTCCTAATTTCTTCATCTGTTTCACTCTCAGACCAAAAACATTGAATTTTTTTTTCTAGCATTCATGGTATTGGCTGTCTTGAAAAATGTTGCTGCATCTTTGTTATTGGTTTGTGTCAGGGCCTTAAATGGGGATTTTGGGATTGGTTTATTGACATCTGGACTGTGCAAGAATAGGAAAACCTCTTATTTTTAAGCCATGACAAGACTTTTGAGTGGAAATATGGTATTTGTTTGGGAAAAGGTCAGTCCTGAGAGCTGAATCTGAATGGAGGATTGTCAGATCGTTTAAATAAAGTAGTTTTAGACACAAATCCTGCCCAAACAGTGAAATTAATGTTCCTCGCTTTCTCTCCCACCACGTCTGATCACTGTCTTTTAATTTCCTGGGTTTACCTCTTAAAGGTTAATATCTGCTCGAGAGCACCGGCCGCCTCAGAGCTCTTAGAAAAAAAATCAAATCATCGATTTCTCTCATGCTAGTATAATTTTATGACCGATAAGACTCTATGAATATTTTTGCCAGTAAACTCTCACGTTCGCTTCTCTCTTCTGTTTGGATGGTAAGATTAAAGATCGGTTTGTGCATAAAAGAAGGACTGTATGATCGCTAATGTGTCAGGGTGCTGTAATGCAGGATTTGTAAAGCACTATGTTCATGCACTAGCTCATGTTTGATCTCTCTTGTTCTGTGAGCCAGTTTATCCCTCAAGAACTTGTTAAAATGGTGCAGATGTGTGTGCTTGGATGTCTTTGCTCAACCCCACTGAGACCCGTTCGCTTAAATTTCTGTGTCGGGCTGTTTTTTTACAGTGTGATTTGAAATTCAATTTTTAATGCTTTTTATTTTATTTTGAAATCTTAAGGTGATTTGAGTTAGATTAATGTGGTGTGTTTTTTGATTCCAGTTTCACAGTGACCCAGTGCTTGCGGTCAATGCGTGCTTTGAGGGGGATGTGGTCATTGTCTGTCCTGGTCTTTACAGCATCACCAGCTCCATCAGTATTGTTGACTCCATCGAGATTGAAGGTAATAGCATGACTCATTGGATGGACATCTATGTCCTCCTTTTCCTTTTATGATTGTTGAGTTGGTGTAAATAAATTATTTATTTTTAAAAAAAGGTTTCTCCAGTTATTAAGTCTGCTAAATAAGCATGCAAAGGCAGTGCAGACATTAGGAAATACTCATGTATTTATTTATTACAGATTTAGGGATCAAATGAACTTAGGTTTAAATTAATATCATTGGTTTAAATACAGTTTGACAAAAATCAACACTGCAGAACAAACGGAGCAAAAAAAAAAAAAAAGATGGTGGCTCAGTAGTTAGAACTGTAGCCTTACTGCAAGAAGGTCGCTGGTTTGAGTTCCGGCTGGGCCAGTTGGCATTTCTATGTGGAGTTGTCATGTTCTCCCTGTGTTGGCATGAGTTTGCTCAGTGTGCTCCAGTTTCCCCTACAGTCTAAAGACATGCGGTATAGGTGAATTGGGTAAACAAAGCTAGCTGTTTCACAGAACTGGGTTGCGGCTTGTAGGGAATCTGCTGCGTAAAACATGCTGGAGTAATTGGTGGTCGTGACAACCCCTGAAAAATAAGGAACTAAGCTGAAGGAAAGTGAAATGCTTGAACATGTTTAAATGGACATCTAAATTAGTCAACATCGATCAATTAACAGACAGTTGCTGCATATTTAATGAACTTATAACCCTTTAAGTTGATAAACAATGCAGTCTACCTACTCCTTCAGATATTGATGGACAAAATGCATATAACTGACTTCACCTGGTAAAATGTCACTTGATTTTGGTGAACCGTTAATAATTCCATGAGACATGACATATTCGACCAAATGAAAATCCACATAAACAGTATATTTCTTTCGTGAAATGTAGCAGAATTGGAGAATGGAGATGTGTAGGGATGCACCGATACCACTTTTTACAAACCGATACGAGTACAAGTATTTTAATTTGTGTACTCGCCGATACAGAGTACCGATATCAATACTTAATAGATTTGGTTTCAATTATGTTTATTTTTTTTGTTTTTTTGCCTGTAACAAGGATGAACACAAATCTTTAACCGAATGCTGTTCCAAGCCAAAAATATATGAGGTTTCTATTTTTTATAATTAATACTCCATTCTAACTCCATTTGATTGCTTTTTGTTCATAAAAGTTTAATGAACTATCACTTTAAAATTTAGTGACATCAGTGATTTCTAAATGGTTTGGCCAGTTTTAGCTTGCAGTGAAGAAAAGGCATTGACCTTTATCGTCTGATTGATTGGACTGTATTTCATTTTTTTTTTCCCCATTCACCTCTATCTGCAACTCAGAGGAAATCACCTGCGCTTTGTACTATTCTTTTCCCTTTAATAAAGCTTTGTTATATACCATGCTTCATAACAGTAAGTCAATAGTCTGGCACCAGGCCTTGTTTGTCAAAATGGTTCCCTGGGCGTGAATAAAACGAACACTGCAATCGGTACATGATATTACGAAGCCTGCTCAAGGTAATTGAGCTCGATAGCACAATAACCACCTTCCAATGATGAGGGGCGGAAATTAATGCATGAGGAATGTGGGAGCAGGCGAGCAGAGAGAGCACAGGGTCAGGGTCGAGCTTCTTTATGCAAATTGACGACCTGCAAAGTCAGATAGTGATGAAGTCAAATGAGGAAGAGGAAAGAAGGCCTGGAGGACGCTGTGTAAATATGGAGTTTTTTGTCTGCTTGGCAGTACCTCCTGCAGCGTCAGGGAAGCCCTGAAAGAGGAGATAACACACAGGCGGCTGCTGGCTCTTCTACAGGAGAAGAGCAACTCAATTAGACCACTGCCAGATTACCATAAAAGAGCTGGGCTTGCTGCACTAAAGTTCTTTGATATTTTGTGAGAACGTCACATGTCTCTGTCTTAGGTCACGGCTTTATCAAGAAGATTAATTGAAGGAGCTGTAAATAGATTTTTGCTTTTGTTTTGTTTTTTTAAAGTAAAGAGGAGTCATTTTCATAGGTTGTAGCTTTTGTATCCAAACTTGTGAATATATATATATATATATATATATATATATATATATATATATATATATATATATATATATATATATATATATATATATATATATATATATATATATATATATATATATATATATATATATATATATATATATATTTCACCCCATGTGTTAAAGAATAAAATTGGCACTTCCTGGGAAACTAGCATGATAAATTAGTAATAAAGAAATAAAATATTATTTCTAAAAGCCGCGTAAACTACAGAGCTCTTTTCCCTTCATAATGGCAACTCAGAGGTGCAGACGATATATCCAACAGCACACTTGTGTTAACTTTTGCTTGGGAACACAATTATGTAAGACTATTTTAAGTGGTAAGTATTCCAAATCATTTTAATGGGCTTCAGCTCTAACATAATTTAAGATGCTTTGCAATGGAATTGGTCCTGTGGTTAATCCAGTTATTTAAACACATCATCAGCTGAGACAAATTCACATGATCACATGATTTTTTTATTTTTTTTTAATCTGCATCAAGAAATTTATTGTCAATAATAAAAAAAACATTTGTGGTTTAGTCACAGATCATCTTATCAAATACTTTTATTACTCTGTTTGACCCCTTCCTTTTTAATGCACGTTAAGAAATGATCAAATTTTTTTTTTAATAAGCAAGTAATAAATATGATAATAAATATGCAAGAAAAGGATGTTTACACCACAGTTATTAACACTGTTAATCAAGCAGTTTTTTACCTTAAAGCACTGTATATTAATGTTAACTTTGCAATAAATTACATCTTATGCATCTAATGCTTTAAGTATTAAGCTCTCATTTTTGACAGTCTGGTTATAAGTTTTAAATGATAGTTAATTTATGGATGGGTTGTTTTTTTATAATGTAAACTTTCATGTGGTAAAATGCACTCTAAAATCCACAAAAGACCATCTACTTCTACTTATTGTGAAAGTGCACCAAATCATGGTACGAAAACCATAGGGATCACAATTAAAATTGCATAGCATGTGTTGTTTATTTTAATCGTATGATGAAATAAGGTGGAAAGATTCCCATGATCTGAACTTGAGTTTGATGCCAGTTATGCCGAGTTCAGACTGCATGATTTTCAAAGTAGTCATATCACAGATGTTTTCACACTGCATGACTATCTGGGGTAGCGTTCTGTCAGTGCTGTGTTTACACTAAAGGATGGATCGGCGACAGGGAGTTTCACACTGCATGACTTTTAAAATAGGAAGAATCGCTGACAAATTTGTACAAATTACGTCTCACACCCAAACAAACGCGAGAAGTGACATGGAAACAATGCGAGGTCACATAGTATATCTTTCTTTATTAACTAAATAATGAAAAAAAAGAAGGCTATCGCTTTAGAAAATGTACTTATTTTGTTCACCTGGCATTTGAAGGGAATTAGCAATTTCTCTTAAATTTTATTTATGTATTTTTTTAATTTATTACTTTTTGACCCGGATGTGATATTGCTACAATACACACGTCAAACAGACACTGTGCTCCTGCCAAATTTCCACTAGTTTTATTATTTTTTTAAAATATATATACATTTTTTTTAGTTTTTCGCTTTTGACTTCTCCCCCAACCTCCCGCTGACCTGCAGGTACTTATACTAGTAGATGCTGCTCTCTCATTGGCTGTAGGTGATCGCCGATGTTATTTTCAATCAGAATACTTTTCACACGGCATGATTTGAATCACCGACAGCTCCAGATATTTAGCATGCCAAATATCTCACAGGTGTCTGACTCATCGGCGATTCTTTTAATATCGCGTTCTGGAAATTTCATACTGTATGATTGTCACTCACGTGAACGAGCACCAATTTGCCTGTGATTTCAGGCATTCATCGGCGATTTCTCAAAACCTGTCGGCGAGTCAAAATCAGGGCTAAAGTCATGCAATCTGAACTCTGCATTAGAAGCAGTGTCTATGTTTGATATCTTTGTTCACTGACTGACATGCTCTTTTGGAAAGACTTGGAAACACACTGTGAAATAAATGTACATGTGTGTTATTTTTATGTATATATTATACAGTTTCTCTGGACCACTATAGAAGTTTACCCATATATAATGACTTCAGTTTTATCCTGGAAGTGTTAAATCAGTCAATCGAGACCTGCAACCGTGTTGAGCGCAGGAAGTACGGTGTATGCTTCCCCATTCAAAGCATCCCACTGCTGTCAATTACGGTGTGATCTTCAGCAAATCCACTGTTGTTACCTGCAGACGTAGAAGCGAGGATGGTGCTGTGACCTTATTGGTCTATATTCAGCCCTTGGCATTTGAAAGAAGTGTGTGAGAGCTGACCAGGGTGCTGGAGTTCATCTGGGCATTGTTAGAAAACTCTGGGAGAAACCTGCTTCAGGACCATCTGTCAAAGAGCAGTGCGTAATGAAGCCGGGCTGTCAAACTCTGCGGCTTTGAACCGCTATTCTCGCTGACCTGCCACCACTATCTCATACTGATATGGTGCTAAGCTGACCTCTCAGTCATCAGTCTGCAGGCTGCTATAGACTCAACACACTTGTTGATGGCCATTTAGGCACATTGTTACCCAGAAACCATGTGTCTAGACTGAGAGACAGTCTAATTTCCATAGAGAATTAGGCCCTTTATGGAGAGGCTTTGCTGTAATGAGATGTTCTCTGCTGGATGGTATGTCTAGTGGTAAATGACAGTGATCCATCAGGGTTAAGGGGCTGTCAATTTCCTTTCTGCATTTTTATTTTTTGTCATGCAGGTTCAGAAAATGTTTTATTCACACGGTACGGATTTAACTGGTTCTTGTTACTGTCAAAACTGCCATTACCGACCTGTTTTATAACAAGGGTATTTTTGAGATTATTTATTTATATAAGATAAAACTCACTGCATGGATGTTCTGTACTTTTTTGCTTTGAATAAAAGTCATAAAACACTTTTTCAGTGGCATTTCTCTCCTCATCTTCCCTCAGGATACGGTCTGCCAGACGAGGTGGTGATCGAGAAGCGTAACAAGGGTGATGCTTTTGTGGAGTCAACAGGAGCAAACGTCAAACTCTCAAATATAAAGTTCATACAGCGCGACGCCATTGAAGGCATCTTATGTAAGTTTCAAAGAAAATTGTCCTGTCCTTTTCCCCCCTTTCTAGCTATTTGTTGAAAAGCCTTTAGGGACTGCCGCTGTTGAATGGACAGCAGCTTGTCCACCAGAGACCTGACGTGCACTTTTGCTCAGACATTCATTTGGCCTCTACAGCCGCACGGTAACAAGAGAGTCATCTCATGTTTTCCTTGTCATTTCATCGGTGAACCGTTCTGGCATGTCTAGTCTAGGGAGCTTTTAAATCTGTACCCTTGTGCAGCTACACTAAAGGTTTGGTTCCTGCGGGATTTCTGATCTGGTCAGGGCAGCAAGGCTGTTTATTATCCACTGGATATCCTTCTTGCTTTCAAAACAATATGTTCCCAACTGTATTAGGGTGGGGTGATGCAGCTAGGAATAAATGTACTGCTATTTTGTTTTGATTTATGCATTTGTTCTGCAGATTCTTAAAAGATGCCCTTAAATATCATGTTGACTCGCTGGATTTTGTTTTTTGATGATTAATTGTCATACAGATGATTGCAATTATAAGGTTATTTAAAGTTTTGGATTTCTTTGTTTAAAATGTATAATAAAATATGCCTTAATGATTTAAATTACAGGTATGGTGTGAATATAATTTAATATATAATTAGATTGATATATTACAAACAAAAAAAATAATCTTAAACTGACCGTAACATTTTTTTTTTTTTACACAGTTTTTAAAAGGATAAAAAATAATAAATGATTGCAGTTATAAGGTCGTTTAAAGATTTTGATTTCTTTGTGTTTAGAATGTATAATAAAATAGCCTTTATGATTTAAATTACAGTTATTGTGTGAATATAATATAATTAGTATGATATATTACAAATGACGACAAAAATAAATCTTAAACGGACCCTTAAATCAGGGCAGCGGTGTTTTTCAACACAGATTTTGTAAAATGATTATGATAAAAAAAAAATTAAGTTTTTGATTTCGTTGTGTTTAAAATATATAATAAAAATGCCTTTTATGGTTTAAATTACAGGTATGGTGTTAATGTAATGTAATGTAATATAATATATATATATATATATGATGTATTACAAATGACAACAAAAAATAATCTTAAAAACTGACCCTAAAAATCAGAGCAGCCTTTTTTTATTTTTATTTTTTATTATAAGAGCACAGTTTTTAAAATGATAAAAAATAGTAAATGATTGCAATCAATAGGTCATTTAAAGTTTTTGATTTCTTTGTGT
This sequence comes from Danio aesculapii, assembly GCF_903798145.1. NCBI lineage: Eukaryota > Metazoa > Chordata > Actinopteri > Cypriniformes > Danionidae > Danio > Danio aesculapii. Next base: position 44,717,590 of record NC_079441.1, on the reverse strand, counting down.
TAAAAATATATGATAAAATATGCCTTCATGATTTAAATTACAGGTATGGTGTAAATGTAATGTAATTTAGTATGATATATTAACCTGACTCTAAAAAAATCAGGGCAGCATATTTTTAAGTGAACACAAAGTTTTCAAATTGATAAAAAATAATGATGTAAATTAATGTAAATTTTACTTTTACTAAGTGGTTTTGAACAGACTGTAAAAGTGAAAGTAACAAAATGACTTTGTTACAAATGATTTCTATTGTGGGTGACGCGGTGGCGCAGTAGGTAGTGCTGTCGCCTCACAGCAAGAAGATCGCTGGTTTGAGCCTCGGCTGGGTCAGTTGGCGTTACTGTGTGGAGTTTGCATGTTCTCCCTGTGTTTACGTGGGTTTTCTCCGGGTGCTCCCCCACAGTCCAAAGACATGTGATACAGGTGAATTGGGAAGGCTAAAATTGTAGTGTGTGAGTGAGTGTGTATGGATGTTTCCCAGAGATGGGTTGCAGCTGTAAGCATCCGCTTGGTAAAACATGTGCTGGATAAGTTGGTGATTCATTCCGCTGTGGCGACCCCAGATTAATGAAGGGACTAAGCCGAAAAGAAAATGAATGAATGATTTCTATTGCATCTGACTGGCTTGCCTCATAGATTTGTACTGAAAGACATGTATATGTATAATACAAATAAATCCATGGATGTTTGGTTAGGAGTTATTAATCATATTTTTGAGATTACACCACAATATTATTTAGTTAATCAAAACCATTTAAACTGATTCACAGATAGTCTAATTTAATGCCAGTCATTGTCATTGCATGTCTAATCTTGAATTACTCAGTGACCAAATAACAGAATTATTTAAATCTATATCCAACATATATTCAATATAGATCAGCACTATTCTTAATCTTCATGTGAGCAGAAGATTCCTCCTCCTTGCATAAACTGTCACCATCCTTCAAGGTCTTTTTGATTCGTCACCCTTTATCCTTCATCAGGTGTTCGCCAGGGGAAGCTGGAAATGGAAAATTGTGTGATGCAGTGTGAGACCACAGGTGTGATTGTGCGATCAGCAGCACAGCTCTCCATGAACATGTGTGACCTGTATGGCTCCAAGGTAAGCCGTGCAAGCACACGGTACCTCATGTGAAATATAAAATGACTTCTTCACTTATTCAGTGGCCATTATCATCTGAATGTCTTGCTCCATCATTTATCTGTTACAATAGGCATTGCAGTCTGAGGTACAGGTGTGAAAGATCTTGCCAGCAGTCTTGTTTGACTTGAATAACCACCGGCCACTTTACTAAAGAGCCACTTTTTCATTGACCAATAACATTATCTATTCTAATGGTCTCTGTGTGTGCTTGCTTCAGGGGGCCGGTGTGGAGATTTACCCCGGGAGTGTGTGCAGTCTGGTTGGCAATGGCATCCATCACTGCAAGGAGGGGATCCTGATTAAGGTGAGGAAGATGGATGAGCTTCAGCTCTTCTAAATGCCTGTAGATTAGCCCGTCTGAGTCCCAGTTACCGCTAATAGTTGCCCAGGCAACAGCAAGTATCTTACCTGACCTGACAGAGCTGCACTGTAGGGCTGTCTTAGTATCGTTTTAATGATCTAGTGGATTAATGCATTTAGAAGACCTCCGGGGAAGTTGGCCCCTTTACTGCGTTAGTGGAGTGGGACTTCAGTAGGCATCATGGGGCTTCTTTGATGTTAATAGCTCTAAGCTGTGCCATCAGAGGTCACTATGCTCACACCGTTCAGAGGAAATGTGAGAGAAGCCAACGAGCACTCTAGTTGTAAACACAAATGTTGGTTCAAAAATTTGCTGATCAGCTTTGAGAGGGTTTCTTGAGCTGAATTATTATGTGATGGCTTATTTCTGCCATGGAATACAAAAAAAGTGTTATTAATCTGCTATTTTTCTTGCAGTTTTGGGTATTTTTTTTTTTATTCTCCTGGGGCCAGTTGCACCAGCAGTGCGTAAGTTAAAAACGTAGCCTAGTTATGACTTAGAGGGACACCAAGTTACAACTTGCGTACTACTAAATATTTTTGGTTTTTCAGTTTGTGAAAGAAGAGTTTAATTTTCTTTCAAGGAAGGCTTTCTGTTAATTCTTTCCATCAATTAAAATGAGAATTTCTTCATTACTAAGATCTTCTCCCCACTCTTTTCTCTTTCATGTGTTCCTCTTTAATGATATCTAAAAATATCTTCATGTGTATGTGTATTTCACATGCATTCCCAACTCGCGATGCAGGTATGTACGTCGTCTGTTATAGTGACTGACTGTAATTTATTTATGTACTATAAAAATGCTATTTGTCATTTCATCTTCATAGGACAGTTGTACGTAGGCTAGGCACATTAGATGCTGAATTTTAAAGCAGATAAGGATTTAAATGCTTCTGATTTGATCTTACGTCATTCAGTGCAATTACGCATGACTTTACGGAGAGCTTATGACCTACTAACTACGGCTTGCCTTGTGTGCACATGTAGTGCAACAGAAGTAAGAACAAATTTGGTTGCAAACTAGCTAGTAGTTACTAAGCCCCTAGTGTGGACTTTACATTCCAGTTTAAGAAAGAACTTACGAACAGTGCAACCTTACCCCGTCATTCAGATTTTCTTTTTTTCAATATTTGATTCCTAAAAGGAATATTCCGAATTCTAGTTAGTAAGTTAGCAACATGTGTGGGAAAAAGTCAGAATTGGTTGATGTTTAATGTACAGTTCACAGCAAAAACTCAGATTTATCATTTAATCGCCCTCATGATGTTCCGATTCCATAAAAATTCTTTGATCTTTTGAACACAAGTGAAGATATTTAGATCAAAATATCCCTCTGTTTTCTCTTTCTCTCCATTTTCTCAAACTGAACGACTGTTCATCTAGAGCTCTTAGGGTTCTTCAATTAATTGGCTACCAAAATTTTAATTTATCATCAAATGTGATCGTATCTCATTGGTAGACTTGGACCAAACTGCTTGATTCACTTGGATTTATTTATTGATTTTTAAACTTTTGGGTGAATAGGCTGAGGTGGAGGAACAGAAATTTCTCAGATTTCATAAAACTACTTATTAATTTAGGTGAAACTGGGGCTCAGTGGTTAGCACTATCGCCTCACATCAAGACTGGTTCGAGTTCCAGCTAGATCAGTTGACATTTCTGTGTGGAGTTTGCATGTTCTCCCCGTGTTCACAGCCCAAAGACATGCGTTATAGATGAATTGAATAAACTAAATTGGCTGTAGTGTATGCGTGTGAATGAGTGTATATAGATGTTTCCTAGTACTGGGTTGCAGCTCTATGATGGATAAGCTCGTGGATCATTTTGCTGTGATCAACCTTGATGAATAAAAGGACTAAGCCGAAGGAAAATGAATAAATGTCTTCATTAGTGTTGTGAAGTTTCATGACGTGAATAAATGATGACCGTTTTATTTTTAAGGTGTGAATGAACATCTAGCATTTCTGACTTTTGTATCTTATAAATATCAGATATAAACTTGCTTATTTAAGAGAGCGAAATAGTCAGATATGAAATTTGTAATTAGCCTTTTATTTTTGTGAAGATAAGATGAGCTTCCATCGCTTTCTCCAGCCTTTGTTATTGTTTCACCTAAGAGCAAATTAGACTCGCACACAGGTAGTGGCATCCCAAAAGGATTTTTCCGTAATTAACTCTAGCGGAATAATTGGATTTTATCTACCTTCCTAAAGCTCTGTGTATTTGTGTACACCCTGCAACTTCCCAACCTCAGTCTTTTATTCTCCCTCACGTTTCTGAGGCCAAGACGAGATGTGAGAGTGTTTGTGTGCATGTTGATTTGTGTAGGCATGCTGCATGTTTACCACCCCCTGCTTCCCCTTTGGCAGGATTTTGCAGACGAGTTGGATGTCACGCCTAAAATCACCATGGTGAATAACGTGATCCACAACAATCAGGGCTACGGTGTTATCTTGGTCAAGCCAGGTGACTCTACAGTGGAGGATCTTCCTGCAGAGCTCAATGCCACAGGTGCACTTTTCTTCTTCTCTACTTGGTTTACCAGCAGCAAGCCGTAGTCTCAAATTAACAGCAGCTAGCTGAAGAGGAAGAAACCCTCTAGGCTTTGTGCAGACAAATTGCTTCAGGCATTAAAGAGATAGTTTCCCCAAAATCATAATTCCTTCCTTTTATTAATCAAAAGAAATATGCATAAAAGTATGCAAAGTGACACGGGATAAAACAAAACTATTGATGATCAACTTAACCTTACATGTCATTTCAACTTGAAACCTTAACTAATGGAATCTTATTGTAAAGTTAGTTAATTGTTTTCACTAACATGAACAAACAATGAGCAATCCAGTTATTTATGTATTAGTCTTTGATAAATTAGTTATTGACAAAAAAGTAATTCATTGCTAGTCCTTTGTAACTCACAGATCGTTTACTAATGTTAACAAGCTGCACACTTTAGTAAATATTAAACTAGTATTAATAAATGCTGTGTATTTCATGCTCTAATTTAGCATATGCATTAACCAATCGAACCTTATTGTTAATTAGTTAATTTTTTTCACTATAATAAACAAACAATGAACAATATAGTTATTGCCTTATGGATTGGCCTTTGATAAATGTTAGTTCATGAAAAATACTTAATTCATTTTTAGTCCTTAGTAACTCGCATAGTGTTTACTAATGTTAACAAGCTGCACAACATGCTATAATAAGTGAACTAATTAAATTAGTTCAACTAGTATTAATAAATGCTGTTTACTTCATACTTGTTCAATTTAGCATATGCATTAATTAATGGAACCGTTTGTAAAATGTGACCTGACGTTAAAGTAACAAAAAAACATTTGCCTTGACTTAATCATATTTGCAGTACAATAATCATCATAATATTGATAATATTTAAAATAATTGCTCATATTAGAGAATATGTATTCGTTAATGTATTGAAAAATACGAGAAATGTGCAATTAAATTCTAATATTGATCATGTCTTTACATTTAATTACATTTGTCATTAACAAAGTATCTTCAAATGCACATAAAAATAATATTAATAATAATAAATAGTAAATCTTTAAATATTATAAAAGATTTTCTAAAATATATTTTTAACAAATCGTTAGCAGAATGGGATCAGTGCTCGGGAAAAAAACAAAAAAAAACTTTTTGAAGTCCAGCAGTAGTAGGAAGAAAATGGAACTATTTTTAACTCAAGATCTGATGAGATTGTTTATACAAGATGCTGTATTGGACACACAAGACTCACTCGTGGATATTTACTAAAAGGAGAAGTTCCCCCAAAATGTCAATATTGCAACAGAAACCAAACTGTTAAACATATATTTTTGAAATTACCTATTTTTAATGTTGTCAGACCACTATTTTTTATCTGGAGAGACCCGTTTTTAAATGTGAATTCTTCAAAATTGATAGATTTTTTTTTCTTTTTTTTTTTTTTCTTACCAAAGTAAACCTTTTAGATCTGTTTTATCTTATGTATTATTTACCACTCAATATGACTTTTTATTGTTAGATTTATTATTTCATCATTATATTCAAATATATGATGAAATAATAAATCTAACAATAAATAGACATAATCAGCTATATATATATATATATATATATATATATATATATATATATATATATATATATATATATATATATATATATATATATATATATATATATATATATATATATATATATATATATATATATATATATATATATATATATATATATATATATATATACATATACATACGCACGCGCACGCACATTACGGCCAATTTTGTTTATTCATTTCACATATAACGCATGTCTTTGGGCTGTACGGGAAACCGGAGCACCCTGAGGAAACCCACACGAACATGGAGAGAACGTGCAAACTCCACACAGAAATGCCAACTGGCCGAGCTGTGACTCGAACCAGTGACCTTGCTGTGAGGTGACAGTAATAACCACTAAGCCACTATGCCAGCTTAACTTAAAATATTAAAGCATTTTTAGATCAAAACAGCTGAAAAAAAAAAGTTCCTGAGTGAAAGTATGAAAATTAGATGCTTAATTTTATAATATTAAAAGTGAGAGCAAGTTTGGAATTTATTGCCAAATCAGTTTCTCTGGCTATATATATATATATATATATATATAATTTTATTTTTTTTTCAGCTGTTTGGATCTAAAAATGCTTTAATATTTTAAGTTAAGTTGTGGAGTTTGCATGTTCTCTCCATGTTCGTGTGGGTTTCCTCAGGGTGCTCCGGTTTCCCGTACAGTCCAAAGACATGCGTTATATGTGAAATGAATAAACAAAATTGGCCGTAATGTGCGTGCGTGTGTGTGTATGGGTGTTTCTCAGTACTGGGTTGTGGCTGGAAGAGCATCCACTGCTAAAACATATGCTGGAATAGTTGGGGGTTCATTCCGCTGTGGTGATTTTTGAAATAGACACAAAGCTGAAGGAAAATGAATGTACGATTTTTATATATATATATTTCTAAATTTTCTCAGCATGTTTGTTCATCTCTTTTAGTGATTAAATGACATGCAGGCTAAAAACAACAACTATTATTTACCAATAATCATGCTTTCAATAAGATCATTAGATCACTGTTTAACATAAGAACTAGATACACTGCTTTGCTTCTGACACTATTCATATGAATCATATGGCTTACTTGCAGTGTTGTCTTCATATTTTTAAATAAGTTCTCATTCTGTGGATGAAGTAAAGCTGTCCTCATGTTTGTTTCCATGGTAAAATGTAATTGCATCTGAGTTTGTAACATAACACACGACCGAGTTGTTTCTTTAATTCGTATGTTATTTATGCTGAATTTTGAAATGGAGTAATTCTTATCATTTATCAAAAAATATAGGAAAATATATTATATGCAAGCTGAAGCACAGAACATCAATAATGCATGCAGATGTCCAGGGCTTCCATGTTAGAGCTGAATATTTTTCATGTCCTTTGTTTCTTGTTAGGGGAATACTGTAACCTTGATGTTTTTTCGCTTTCACACATCTCATCTTCTTTGGCACAAATTAAATAGGCCACGATCACTCTCCCCATTACTGTAAATGGTTCTGTGCATGCCTGCATACACCACACGTCTATATAGAAAAAAACCCGCAGGACTCAGTCTGACTATGCCAAAAGTGCTCTACTTTCTCCTGCGGTAATATCTGTGAGAATATATTCGCTTGCATAAAATTTTGTTAAAAATACCCCCCTGGGGCTGTTGGAAGGCCTGTCCGTAATGACTGCCATCCCCACGGTACTTTTCTCCAGCAGGATTGACTTTTTTCCTCTCTCTCTTAGCCAGCTCCGGTTTGAGTAAAGGAAAGAGTGGAAGTGCGCTTGACATTCAGTGAAGGGCAGCTGTGAACGCAGTGTGCTTAATTTCTGAATTATGCTCCGCAGATGCCGTCTCGGCTTTAAAATAAAAGTAGACCCTACTTCTCCCTCAGGTTCCTTTATGTTGCCATCTCACACAGTCTGCCGGTGTTAAATGGACGCCCTGGCAATGTCACTTTCTATGATGAAATACTTCTTTTATATGAAAAGGAGTGCATTTTGAATGGTTTCCGATGACTTTTTTTTGTGTTTTTGTTTGGGAAATAATTTCAGAACTGTTTTCTCCTAGAAATGCCTTTGAAATAATATGGTGCACTTGTTATTATTATGTAGATGTGCTTAGGTGGATCCTTAACATTTCGTTATACAGTATATGCAGAAAGTAGAGCAAATTAAATAAGCAGTTAGATTCTGTTTTTCCATATCATTATATTCTGGTGAATTCACTTTTTAGTTAGTTTTTATGGACCTCTTACACATTCAGTTCACTATACAAGTAAGTCATTTTTCTAACTATATGTCAACTAGCAGTGTGTGCAGCCATGCATGCTCTTACAGTGGCTTTTGCTGACTATTCATTTACATCTAGCAGGTCTGGTTGCAAATTCAGTGAAGCGGGTAATGATGATTCTCTCTGGCCAGTCAGGGATCTGTAGTGTTTACATGTCCCGCTTTAGTTTCGATGCACCTTGCTTAGATTCTCAAACAAGGCAGTACTGTATAAAGTTCCAGGTACTGTAAACGGTGGAAATATAGACGCCAAAAAAAAACTGAAATCGAAAAATAGACTAGCATTTAGAGGGACTGTATCATATTGCTGAATGCTAACATTAAAATGAAATGATTAATAAAGGATCTTTTGTGGGAGCATTAGAATACTGACTTGGAGTGCCAAAGCTACTTTTAGTGAAAAGTCTATTGATAGACTGTCTAAAGGGGACAATCAAAATAAAATAATGCCTCTTTCTTTTTTTTTTTCCCTGTACTGTAGGAAATTGAAGTCTTTATCTAGTATCATAGTGTAGGTATTGTTTGTCTTTAATGTTTTGTTTGCTGGGAACAGCAGGGTTTACTTTTAGTGCACAAGCCCCTCATTTATGGCAGAGTCCTACATGTTTCAACACATCCTTTTATTGTACCCTATCATTTTCAGAACGACTACAACCATTCCTGTTGCTCTCTGCTGGAATGGTGAATGAGGGAGTGTTGTGTGTCCTTCTGCGCTGCCTGCTTTACACACATGCGTTTAATGAATATTCCCAAAAATTAATATTGTGCAGGGCTGGGCAGTATTGCAAAAAATGCATCACAATATCATGTTTCATATCATTCAGTATTGATAATTATTGATTTTTTTTAAACAATACATGTAGGAACATTCGGATTTATTTATTTTACCACTTTTTTTTACCACTTTATCCAACATTACTAAGGCAAATATTTTTAATGGTAAAAAAACTAAATATTTAAACAAACAAAATATCTCATCTCTTTAGAATAAAATAAACATATCCGTTAAAGAGACTCTTTAACTTTAACTTGGTAAGTAAAATGTTACAGTGTGTGTGAAATGGTAAAGGATTAACTCTGAACAGTCAAAGCAAACTTTAAGGTGTGAATAATAATGATACAGTAAACCTCAAACTCTGTGAACAACACAAATTATGATAATTAAATGTGAGATTTCAAGTAAAGGAACTAACCAACATTATTTTAAATACATACTGCAACATTACAAATTGTGAAGTTAAATGACTATATTACCCCAATGCTAAACTCTTTCAGATGGGGTGCTAGTGGCTGGGATGCACACGAAAAGAAACCAAAAAGCGAATCTGGCTACATCCTTACATCCTTTTTTATTTACCATTCCCCTCACTGCTGCTATACGACACTCATTTTCGCATGTTGTTGTTCTGACCTAAAGGGCGAGAATTCCTTGACCATTTACAATGGACTTTGTGCTCACAGTCCCCTGGTGTCTCTCGTAACTAGGTGACCATGAATCATTTTTTCAGAGTATGATAAATGGAAAAACCATTGCTGCAGCTCCGACACAAGTTTATGGAGAAAAGTAAAACCGCTACAGTGTTTGAATGTGCTGAGGTAATTAGTCTGCCGTTATTGCTGAAATGGGTATATTCCATACAAAGTGTGAAGCAGATTGGTTAGTTCTACTTTCATGAATTGCAGTGTGCTCGGGGCATTCGGAAAAGTTAAGATGTGTTTTTATTTTATTTTTTTAAACTAGGTAAAGCTGAAAAAACGCACATGCCTCATCTGCGCACCACTTGCACAACATTTGCGTCACCACCATATGTGTGTCGTGCAAGTCGCTGCCTCCATTGGGAATGACATACTGACACCCTAAGCTTATTAGCATTGCATCCAAGGCGTGCTCGGCAGCCACATTTTAATAAAACTTAAGCACTTCATACCGAACTTTTTCTTTTTTTTTTTTACTTTGAAGGTTTTTCCAGTTATTGAAGATCTATATATCATTTCTATATACCAGTGCCAATTTGTTCCTTTCTTTCTTGTCAGCCGGCAATCAGTGAAATGCAATCACCAGGCTGTATCTGTTAAAATACTCTGTGTGGTTGGTTTCGTCTGCTCAATACAACAGCTGTCTGTTTTTGTGTTCATTATGTCATGGAAATTCAGCTTTTTAGTCCGTGAAAGGCAGGGAAAAGGCAGAGGATTTGACATTTGGCTTTAGACCCATTTACACAGCAGCTCACAGTGACAAAGCAACAAGTGACCATTCGTTTCAATGGAGAGCTGGTGACTTCTGGCCATCTCTGACTACATGAGTGATATCAAACATTAGTGACTGGATGTGGGCGTGTTCAACAGTAAGGCAAAGTGGAGAATCCTTATGCTCAAATGCTCTTCATTTGCATAAAGATTGAGTAAATCTCAAATGATCCGTTCTCTCACTATATATCTGTTTGTGTTCTCTTTACTGTACTCTAATGCAGATAAATAGCTGCAATGACAGAACACAAGAAATTAAAAGTATAGTTACTTTAATAAAACTTATTCATTTTTTAATTTTTTTTTGATGTTTTGAAGACATTTGGAAAACTTTAACCATTGATTTCCACAGTATTTTATCCCTACTATGGGTGCCGTAGTGGCGACTACTAGTTTTCAGCTTTTTTTTTTTTATCAAACAGAAAATAAAAAATTTTGGGAGCGATTTAAAGGGTTAGTTCACCCAAAAAATGAAAATATACTCTCTATTTACTCCGCCTCTAGTGGTTTCAAACCTTCACAAGGTTCTTCTGTTGAAAACAAAAGTATATGTTAAGTAATATTTTGAAGAAAGCTGAGAACCTGTAACCATATTTTGATAATTGCATCTGTTATGGCTTGTTTCCTTTTGAGGTTTAATGGTTCAGATTAAAAAACAAATAATTTCAAAACCACATCAGTTCTGAACGCTGTTGTTTCTCTTGTGTTTTATCAGATGTGAAAGAGGAAGAATATGAAGACACGGGTGTAAAACCAGATGCAGATATGAATGATGATGAAGATGATGTTGGGGTGGATATTCCCATCATTGTGGTAGAGGAAGAGTGCCCAGCCATCAAATACAGCTGCACAGTTCCTCCAGACTGTGAGGGAAATGATGCCATCAAACAAGAGTTAGTTGCCACCTCGGCCAGAAAACTTGGGCGTCAGAAGAGCCGGATGAAAGCGTTAGGTGACATGCAGGCTGATGAGAATCTACTCTCACAGGAAATGTTCATTTCCATTCATGGAAATCAATTTAAGCACAATGGAAAGGGGAGCTTTGGTACCTTCCTGTACTGAAGCATCTCAATGCAGGCCTGCACACACACTTTACCCTTTAATTATTTATTGTGTAATTCTTCGATTTTTGCTTCGCTTACTTTGTAAGCTAGTATTAATTACTGTGTGAATGTAACGAAAGATGAATTAAACGCGCTAACATTTCTAGCCTTTTAAACATTCTATTTTTAAATGGTCTTTTTTTAATAACGTTTATAAACACTGAAATACAAGGACACATAATTACGCCAAAAGAGTGTTTACATTTTCTGTTCACACCATGTTCTGTTTCAGAACAAACATGTTCATAGACACAAATAATATGTTTGTTTTTCTTCAGGGTTCATACAGTTCATGTTTTGTCCACACATTAATTTAATGGTTCATACAGTCACTAATAAGCACTCAAATATTTCTGGTTCCTACAAAGTCCTTTGGACCTTCCCCCCTTGATTGTTTCTCTTATTTTTTTTTTATTTTTGAAGTAATAAAGATGTTTTATTGTTCTAAATGGCAGTCTCATGTAATTCTGTTAAAGAAGCATCGAGAGTTACTGCTTGTGTGATGCGCTGGGGTTCCTTTAGTCGCACAAATTTTAATTTCCATTAAGTAAACAATGTAATTTAGCTCAATTCCCAGAAAATTAAAGGTAAACAACATTACAATGAAGACATTTGATTAATTACTTAATCCTGCATGTTGTTCTGTACATTAAAGAAAAAGAGCTGCAACTTGACCTGTCTTAGCCTTAACTGCTGTGAGACTAATGTCACGAGGGGAGGGGGAGAGAATTACAAAAGCATTATTTTTTAAGAAGGTAAATATGAAATGTAACAACACAAATTAATTGCAGGAAATTAGATGGAGAAAGATTAATGATTTGTCAAGTTATCCATTCTCGTGCATGTCAATTTCAGCATTATTATTGTCCAGTGGTCACATTAAACTGCTGTCCAAAAATGGCAACAGGTTTGTAGAGCGAATGCCCATTGTTGTCTGAAATAGAGTTATTGACGGTACTTTTCTTATTATAGGTCAAAGTCTTTGAGTGGAATTGAAGATTCTGTTTTTATATACGTATACACACACATTTTCTTTTTAAAAAGGGTAAAAAGGAGCTGGAAATTATTGATTTCTGTTTCTCCTTCTACTGATTCTTCTGGCATATTTTAGATGCAGCAGAAATGGAAGAGGAAAAGAAGTGACAGGCTTCTTTTGTGGCGATTGTTTTATCTTCAAAGAAGGTGTCAGTTTCTGGACAGACTAAAGCAAGTGCTCACAGCCATGGAGGACTCTAGAAAGCATCACATTTTGAAGCAGTGTCCTTCAGATCAGCGAGCATTCGGGGAACAATGGCAGGATCTATTGTTTCAGGTAAGGGCGACTGTCAAAGCCACTGAAGGAGCAGTTAGTTTGAGTGTCCCCTATGACGGTAAACATCCGCACCCTCTCCTTGTTTTTCCCTCTTTTGTCTTTTACCTAAATAAGGTGACCTGCAATATCTAGCAGTTGCTCATTAAGTTATGACAATGAGCATTTCACCTTCTGAATTCTTTGATGCTGCATGCGACTGCTGGAGTAACAAGCTGCTCATGTACAGTTTAAGTACAAGATAGCAGTGAACACGGTTTTGTTAATTAGAACTGCTGTCTGTTAATTAAATGTCAGAGAGCATCGTCCTTCTCTTGAGGTTAAAGTTTTCTAGGATACGCTGTTATTTAAAAATTCCTGAGTGGAATAAGGGAGGTGTTTTAGAAAGTAAAACTGAAATAAGTTGCTCTTGTTTGTGCAGAACTCTGTTAAAATGGACATGGGCTTGAACTGATCTAAGGATACAGGAGCTGTGAAATAAAATCATATCTTTAAAGTCTCTTCCATTTGAATCCTTGGGGAATATTTAACAATTTAGGTGAACTTAAGTCAGCCTTAAAATATTATTAAATCAAGCAGACTAATTGTAGTTCTAAACTTTATAGCTACTGACTTTGTACAACCATACATTAAATACAAGCTAATATTCTCTTATATTTTAGTTACAGTATTGTTCATTAAATAATTTGGTAGCACATTTCAGGGGTCACCAATCTCGATCTTTGAGGGCCGGTGTCCCTGCTGAGTTTAGCTCCAACTTGCCTCGACAGACCTGCCTGGAAGTTTCAAGCATATCTATCCTGCATTCCAGTCAGTTAATTTATGCCCTTCACTCACTAAATCCCCTTAGTCTCGTTTTCTCAGATGTGCACCATTGATTACCAGTGTTGAGGGTAATGCATTACAAATAATGCAAGTTACGTAATAATATTACTTTTCAAAGTAACAAATAAAGTATTGCATATCATTGTTGGGGAAAGTTACTTTTGAAAGTAGTGCAGTACAATATTGAGTTACTCCCCCCAAAAGTAACTAATTGTGTTACTTAGTTACTTTTATGGTAAGTAATGTGTTGCATTACTTTTTAGTTACTTTTCCTGACCTAGCTGAGGTTTGATCTCTTTTACAACTTGCAGGCGTTTCTTCAACTCCTTTTTTTTTTTTTTTTTTTTTTTTTTTTCTGCATTTACCAACCACCTATATAACCTACACCTAATTTCCCTTCATTTACCAAAAAATGTAATGCAAGTTACTTTTTAGTGTAATTAATTAGCTTTTTAAAATAAATTGCTGAATTAAAATGAATGTTGTGACACTAAATCACGCAAATGCACTTCCTGCGGAAACAGTTGAAGATGGCATGCCAGAGCCTTACATTTATTTTGAACACATTGACGAAAAGAAAAAGGGTTCGGTCTCAACAGACAAAGAGTGATTTTACTTAACTAATAAGACAAAAACTACAAAAATAGCAAACACATTGCTTTAAACTTTATATACGCTATAGATAACTCTGGCATCCTAAATTATATATTTATATTCCGAGTGTGGGTGTGGGTGGGTGTTTTTTTTTTTTTTTTTGTTGTTGTTTTTTTTCAAGTAAAAGAAGGTTATACAGTGCCTTATTAATTGCAGAGCTGAAAAAAGAAGAGGAGAGAAAAATAAATAAACGGGTGAGAAAAAGTAACTCAAAAGTTCAAACTGTGTTGGTGCCAATAGCCTAGTGGTAAAGTGTGCTGACATACAGCACTGAGGTGCTCATGATTACCTGAGTTCAATTCCTGGCTTGGGAAGTAACTTAATATTGTAAAACATTACTTTAAAAAGACAACTTTCCCCAACACTGTTGAATACATTATAAAAGTGTCCACTACTGACGGAACCTCTGAATGGGTTTAAATGGAATTCTCTATCCCTTGAGTACTTGGGAACTACACTGTTGTGACGACACAATTGCATTGCATTCTGGGACATATAGGTGCTGGAGTGGACATATGAAGCAGACTCGCTCCCTCTGTCAAATTTAAAGGATTAAGGGTTTGCTCATGTAAGCTTTCCTCGTTCACTTGAAGTTGAACACACTTTAAAATGGTGGTGGGTATTCTCATGAGGGAGCAAGGGAAGGGAAGTTTGCAAGTGTGTCTAAAAAAGAGAGTGGAATGCAGCTCAAATAAGACCTTAATTAGCTTATTCAGGTGTGTTTGGGTGCCGCAGTGGGTAGCACGATTGCCTCACAGCAAGAAGGTTGCTGGTTCGAGCCCTGGCTCCGATTTCCCCCACAGTCCACAGCTATAGTTGAATTGAGTAAGCTAAACTGTCAGCTAAACTGGTGTTGGGTTGCAGCTAGAAGGGAATCTGCTTCGTAAATAATATGCTGGATTAGTTGGCAGTTCATTCCACTGTTGTGAACCCTGATTATTAAAGTGACTAAGCTGAAGGAAAATGAATAAATGAATGTCTTTTCTCGAAAAGAAAATAAATGAAAGGTGTGTTTAAGGTTGGAGCTAAACTATACATGACGCTGATCCTCCAGGAACAGGTTTGGTAATCCCTGTATTACTTGAAGGAGGTGTTCATAAATCTGTTGTGAAGACTTTATGCTGACATAACACGTCATAAATATAAAGGAGATTTTATGTCTGCTTATGACAACTGTCCTATTAGCTATCACATGATTTACCAATCAGACAAGTCCAAACTCACTATAAATAACCAGATTTTCTTACCTTTGCAATCTTCGTCTTGAAGAATCCACCCATCCACCCCAACACCTCAGTGGTTAGCACAGTTGCCTCAGCAAGAATGTCACTGGTTCAAGTTAAGTCTGGGCCAGTTGGTGTTTCTGTGTGGAGTTTACATGTTCTCACAGTGCATGCGTGGGTTTTCCCCAGGTACTCCGGTTGCCCCCCACAATACAAAGACATACGCTATTAGTGAATTGAATAAAATAAAATACTAAGTTTTCAATGCAGAAACTGTAATGATCAAAGAACAGGCCAAAAGAATGAATTCAGGGGAGCTCTTGAGACCTACCTAAGCTCAGACTCCCCTCTCACCCTACGAAATGGGAGGGAGTCCCAGGCTCGAGGATCTTCTGAGCTCAGGGCTCTCTCCTGGGACAGCATGCCAGACACGCTTTATTACCAATCATCAGCTAAGTGTGAACTCTTGAATGTCATTTAAAGATGACATTACGATGTTTATATGACAACTTGACATAAATCAATACATCATAACTTGTCGGTGTCTTTGTTATGACGACTTTACCAAGACACCATAACTTGTTATAAATTGGTAACAGTGTCATTAATATTTTTGTTGACCTCAAATACACTGGTGTATATTTATGTTGCCATTAGCAATTCATTAAATGTCATTAAATATTAATGACGCAATTATAAAACAATTTGACATTGGTGTTGATGTTTTCACTGAGAAATTTTAATGGCAAATTCAGTTTGTCCAACTGAAAAAATGTTATCAGTTACACAATTATGATGGCCTCATGACAATCATGTTTATGACAGATTTATGACAAGTAATGTTGTCTTTGTAATGTTAAATTGTGAAGACAACTGTTGATGTCTTTATCAATTTCCTATAAAGACAAATCAAACACCTATCTTAGCATTTAAAATAACACCGCTGAGGAAATGACACTAATAATGTCACGATTATAAAGTTGTCATGGCAGTTTTATGAACACTTCTTTCAAGTATTACCAACATTTTATTTGACTAGATATGAATGCAACTTCCTAACTCATAAATGTGAACTTCTATCACTGCATAACATAATATGAACTGATCTCCTTTAGTCCGGTTATCTATCAGATACTAGCGCAAGAGTGTGGAATATATGCAAAATACAGCAAGACATCATTTTCTCCTTCAGTTTGTGGCGCGATCAGCTTTGAGCTCTGAGAAAACCTGTCGCAGATTGTGTCCAATTATATCCAGGCCAAAGTGAATGAGTGGTTTGAGTCCTCCACGGGCTCCTTCATTTAAATCTCCATATTGGCTCAAGCGTCCCGTCACAGGCTGCCATTGCCAAATCTGTAAAGGAGCCACTCAAGATAAGTGACTTCACTCCATTATTATGAGTCAGAGCACAAGACAAAGCAATAACACCATCGAAGGTTTTAAATCCAGAAACCTCCCACTGGCATCCTAATCCACCAGCCATCAAGTCAGAATATAATGCATTTCCTGCTCGAAATCTGAACAGCTAGAGATAATGCTAAATCGATGCCTTCACGAGAAGCTCAAGTCGCTCTTCTCTGTCCTCCATCACCGCTCGCTCTCTATTATTAGATCGGTGGGGTCAGGTTTAAGGTGTCGAGGCTGAACGTGTTGCGGATCAATGAAGTCTGGAGGATCACTTTGCCAGAGTTTCCGAGCTTTAATGACTGCAATATCTCACACCATCTGTCACTCTGTGCGGGACGAGGTGGGAGGTCCGAATCTGTTGTTCAGGATTAAAGGCCGTAATTGTCAGCTCCAATTCTGCATTTCTTGCCAGTGTGTTTTGGATGCTGTTGACATGCACGCCCCCTCAACACCACCCCTCTTCATCATTTCTGAGGAGGGACAGCAGCCGGGAATATTGGAAAAATGTGTATACTTCCATTACTGCTCATGCTGTGAGTTCAATGAGTTTGGCTCTGAAATCTACAGCGGCCATCCTGTCGCCAATTACTGTTTTTTTTCCACCCCAAAAAGGCTGTGTTGACTGCAGCGATGTTCTCGATTTCTTCCGGCTGACCCCTTTTAAAGTTTTTCAAAATAAATGGCTTTGTCAGTCTGTCAAATTCCAGCTCCTAATATTTTGTAATGAAGAGCTCTTGTATAACTTATCTTTTACTGATTTCTGTCAAGTCAGTGTCAGCTTATAGTCGGTGTCAGGTGAACATTTGACAAGAATATTGAAGGGCTCCTGGGGGAATTGATGTCTGTGCTGCTGCATTTGTAATTGAAGCTGTGACTTTTTGTGACAGGGGCTGCAAATGTGATGTGATCATTTATTATTTAACTAAAAAGAAAGAAAAAGTGCTAAGCATGAACCATGCCTGCTTTTGAAGATCAACCGATATTTGCATCCACTTGAGTATTTGTGATACTCACACCTTTCTAGTCTGTCAAAAAAAAAACTTTGACTCAAACGTCAAAAAATGAATCAGTTCTGCATTGGAAAATGAGATGTTGTGTAACGGGTGCGGAAGATTATTATTATTTTTTTTGGACGTTGAATCACCTGTCCTTTATTTTTTATTCTCATCCTTCCGTTCTGTCTCTCTGAAGAAACCAAATAAGATTTTTGACACACAAAAAGCAGAAATCAATGTTGCATCTCATTCACTTTGAAGATCTGGCCTCTCAGTGTTGCAACATTTTTTTTACCAGGTTTATTCTGCATTCTCTGTAGTTCTGTTTGATGGGATGGAACCGTAGAGCTAAAATGCACGGCACAAATACAGTTTGTGAAATAATGGTGCTAAATTATATTCAGTGTCATTTCACATAAAATGAGCATTCTGGCATCTCTCCCTCCAGTTGTTCATACTTGTTTAATTTCTCTCTTTGTTAAATTAAAAAGACAATATCGACAATAAGAATGGAGTAAAGCGGTAACTGTTGATATTAGACATTGGCCGGTGTAAGATTATGAAGTTATGATAACCTTGGATAAAAATATCATGGTTTGGCGGTATTGTGATCACTTTATTTTATTTTGAGAAACATTTATACTATTTTGGAGCAGTGAATACAGTTGAAGTCAGAGTTATTAGCCCCCCCTTGAATTTATTTTTCTTTTTTAAATATTTCCCAAATGATGTCTGATAATATTTTTTCATTTGGAGAAAGTCTTATTTGATTTATTTCGGCTAGAATAAAAGCAGTTTTAATTTTTTATGAATCATTTTAAGGTCAAAATTATTAGCCCCTTTAAGCTATATATTTTTTCAATAGTCTATAGAAGAAACCATCATTATCCAATAACTTGCCTAATTACCCTAACCTGCTTAGTTAACCTAGTTAAGCCTTTAAATGTCACTTTAAGCTGTATAGAAGTGTCTTGAAAAATATCTAGTCAAATATTATTTACTGTCATCATGGCAAAGATAAAATAAATCAGTTATTAGAAATGAGTTATTGAAACTATTATGTGTAGAAATGTGTTGAAAAAAATCTCTCTGTTAAACAGAAATTGGGGAAAAAAATAAACAGGGCGGCTAATAATAATTCAAATGAATCATTGACTTCTGCTGCCTTCATTTGTTTTAGAAACACTGATTTCTTTACAATTTAAAAGCGCATCTTTGAATATCTTTTCTGCTGGAGATACTGTTGTCATAAAAATAAAAAAATCTTACATACCGTAGGAACAGCTTTTCAAGACTGAGGTATACCTTGAAAATAGTTATCATCTCATGGCTAGTAGATATATTTTACTTTCTTAATGTGGATGTCAGTATGGCTTCCAGTTTCCAACGTACTTTAAACCATATTTTGTGAACAACAGAAAAAGTGTTTCAAGCTAGTTTAGAATCAAGCTTGAGGAAATGGTGAGTACTTTAAAAATGTAATTTTAAGTTTTTAGATGGTTGTTTGAATGTTTTTCAAATGGTTGTTGAGTGTTTTAGTCTGAAAGCAGTCAGATTGAATACATTTTTAATCTTGTGGAATTCAGTTGAAACCTGATAAACCTATTTAACTTATTCACCGGCCACTTTATTAGGTACACCATACTAGTACCTGGTTGTACCCATTTTTCCCTTTAGAACTGCTTTAATCCTTTGTGGCAGAGATTCAACAAGTTACTGGAAATATTCTTCAGACATTTTGGTCCATATCGACATGATAGCATCAAGCAGTTGCTGCAGATTTGTCAGCTGCACATGATGCGAATCTTCTGTTCCACCACATACCAACCCAGGTAGCAAAGAATTCTGGCCCAGATTTGGCATAAATCTGGCACAGCAGGCATTTATCCGGCACTGACATATAGCATGTGGGCCAAACTTGGCCCTGGTTTGGCAGAGGTGGCACCGTCTTTAAGGTGGCAAACAATACTCGGGCCAAAAGTAAAATGTAGTATTTGGCCCAGATGTTAATACCTGATATGTGGGCCATGTAAGTTTGGCCTGTCCTGACCCACATTTATTAATACATTTTTATTATTTTAAAATAAAGAAAAAAATTCTACCAATCAGGTCACTTTGAGAAAAAAGCTCACTCATAGCAAGCCTAAAATGCAATGATTTATGGGTTTATCAATTTCATTGCAGTCGTGACACACCAACATATCTGGCCCATTTTAGGCTCAGTTATGGGTTACTAACTCGGCTGAGACTTGGCCCAGATATGGTCCGTGTTTGGCCCTTGTCTGGAAGCCAGATATGGTCCAGTCATGTGCCGTAATTCACTGCGGCATGTGGGCCAAGCAAAAGCTGATTGTGTGGGCCAGAGCTGGGCCAGAGATATTTTGCTATGTGGGAAAGGTGCTCCATTGGATTGAGTTCTGGTGACTGTGGAGGCCATTTGAGTACAGTGAACTCATTGTCATGTTCAAGAAACCAGTCTGAGATGATTTGTACTTTATGACATGACGCATTATCCTGCTGGAAGAAGCCGTCAGAAGATGGGTACACTGTTTTCATAAAGGGATGGACATGGTCAGCAACAATACTAAAGTAGGCGTTGACATGATGCTCAATTGTACTAATGCGCCCAAAGTGCATCAAGAATATATCCCCCACACCATTACACCACCACCACCAGCCTGAACCGTTGATATGGTTGATAAGGCAGCATGGATCCTCACGTTCATGTTGTCGCCAAATTCTGTTGAACAGGTGTACCTAATAAAGTGGCCGGTGAGAGTATATTTTATATTATTTCACACAATCCACTGTAAAAACTTGCTTATTTTATCATCTTGTTTTTGTAATCATGTTTTTTCTTTTATTTTTTTCCCTTTTAGATTACATTGCTAATAAATGTTGGAGGCATTTGAACATTTATATTTCTTCATCCACACCTTTTTTTGTACAATAACTTTTTTCATAAATTTATATATATATATATATATATATATATATATATATATATATATATATATATATATATATATATATATATATATATATATATAAATATATATATATATAAATATATAAATGCATATATAAAGATTTCAGATAGAAAAGGCTCTAAGTGCTGTCTGAAATTGTCTTCTATAATAAGCATTTATCTCAGGCTCCTACAGGTTCTGTAATTTCACTTTTATGGCAATGAATAGGTTCTTTTGATTGCCTTTGAAGTGAAAAAACTAAACATGAAGAGGAGGCAGAGAAAATTTCAGACTGCACTTAAAGGTTTTTGCATCTGAACTCTTCATGTACACTTTTATTCAATGTTAGGTACATATTTTCCACTGAGCATTAGAGTAGTAACCCTATTTAATATTGTTTTTAGTGAAGCAAATGCATTCCTTTACATTGATCAGAATAGAACTGCTATGGTTTTGCTGTGACTCATCGTTCATATGAATTATTGATAGGAAATCAAACACAACAGAATGGCTTAGACAAGCATGTCACAAATAACTCACAATATTGGTGACAACCTGAGAGCACATTAGTGGAATATCAACATATGACAAATAACTGAAAGTGACAAGTCTAACAACAGCAGAAATAAAAGCAGCAACTGTGAAACAATAATAGCAACACCATAATCTGCATAATTTATTCATTCTACACCTGCACAAAAATGCTCAGTGTTCATATTCTGCAACAAGAATGCATAAAAAACGGAAACGCTTGCTTTGTGCTTATTTTAGACTTTGCTCTTTTTACTTTTAATGGTACTTTAATGACACTTTGCATTGAAGAAACAGTCAACCCAAAGACTTTTCTTAAGAAAAATATGAAGAAAAAGCAAACACTATAAAGTTTCTTTGCAGAGATGCAAAGAAGTCCCACAGAGTTTAAAATACAGGCAATTCATCTGCAAGCTAACCTTTCTGCAAAGATCAGCTCTTTAAGTGGTCTCTGTATAAAGTTCGTACTCATTTTATTCCTCTTCTATACCTCATTTAATTACGTACTTTTGTTTCCTCGGACAAAAACAAGTTTTCACTGAGGACTTTTGTTCTCTTTTGTACACATTCCTCAATTATTGTTTGTTAACACCAAATCTGTTATGCTATATACTCTTTTATACAGTTATCAACCAGCAGGACACATTTTCATGATCTCGCCTAGGGTCCTACATATCCACAGGCCAGCGCTGCCACAATTATAGTAAAACATTTGCTTTACCAGTGAAAAAGACAGGCCTGCAGAGCTGCTGATAAAAGTCCAGGCTTTCTGGTTGAGTTGTTTGTGTGCTTGGAGTTTGTCCACAGCCCATGTGGTGTAGGGAAACTGTGAGCTGTGGGATTCTTGTTCAAGGCCTTTTTGTCTCAGGTGGGTTTAAGCATTATTCTAAACTAATAACATCAGGACTGTACAATTTGTTTTACACTGTTATTTCATTTTCTTTAGCTCATACAAAACAACATGTGCTACTTGAAGTTGCTCTTTCTTGATTATTGAATGCTTGATTCTGATCTGTTGAAGAACTAAGACTTATTTATAGGGAAGTTCACATTACAAATGAAATGGTTTTGCAATTGAATAATTGATTGATATTTCTTCCTATTCATTCATTCATTTTCTTTTCGGCTTAGTCCCTTTATTAATCCAGGGTCACCACAGCGGAATGAACCACAAACTTATCCAGCACGTTTTTTACGCAGTGGATGTCCTTCCATCTGGGAAACACACACACGCTACGGACAATTTAGCCTACCCAATTCACCTGTACCACATGTCTTTGGACTTGTAGGGGGAAACCGGAGCACCCGGAGGAAACCCACATGAACACAAGGAGAACATGCAAACTCCACACAGAAACGCCAACTGACCCAGCCGAGGCTTGAACCAGCGACCTTCTTGCTGTGAGGCAACAGCACTACCTACTGTGCCACTGTGTCGCCCATTTCTTGTTATCAAGGTAATAAAATGAATGATTGAAAAAGTTCAAATTTGTATTGAAGTCACTGAGGACAAACACTGAGTCAAACAAACACTCATTTTTAGTTTATTCCTATCTATGAAAGCATAAACACATGTGAGATTGAAAGGAGCTCTGAGAAAACTACATTAGAGTGGCCAAGAGGAAAGGTTAGATCATTGCTCAACTTTATGTAAATGTTGAGCGAAAAAACCCCCCCCAAAAAAACTTGATGACAACAATGGCTGTGGAGAAAAAAAAAAACAAGGCAAGAAGTTGACGTGTTTCTGAGTGTTTGCAGAACTGGTGGATTACAGAACTAGAAAGTCACATATAAAATATGAAGAGTTCAGATGCAAAAACCTCTATATGCCATCTGAAATTTTCACCTAAAATGAGCATTTTTCTCAGCCTTCTGTGTTTAATGGTCAGTTATTTAACGTTAAAGGCGATGAAAAGAATATTTGTCACTTTAAAAGTAAAATTACTGAGCCTACACACACACACACACACGCACGCACGCACGCACACACTCAAACGAGTCTGAGAAAAATGCTAATTTAGTAGAAAATATCAAATTTCGCATCTAAACTCTTCATATATTCCTTCACACTTTGAGTTACACACACATATTCTAACTAACATTTCCCCTAATGTAAATCATGTTAATGTCTGTGTTTATCAGTAAGTTTGCATGAACACCAATACGATTTTAAAACGATTAAGACAATACTCTGGTTAAGGGTCTACCATGTAAACAGAGATATTTGATTACCTCATCTTACTAAAGTCATAATCCAACTACAGGAATCAAATGTGGAGTATTCCTATGTGGAGTATTCCTATATTAGTTGCATTACTGAAGTGCAGTACAGACATCGTCATCTTAGAATTATAAAGTTCTATCTGACATTTTTGTCAAAATTGAGTTATTGACATATTCTAATTAAATGACGACTTACTTACATTATGTGATGTTTTTTTGATAAGTTGTTTACATTTTAAGACTTTTTATTTAAAAAACAAATAAACAAACAAATAAAATCTTCCTGTGAGCCAATTAGCATTTCAACTGCATGCACGAGGACCAATCAGGCTCCGCTTTCTTTTTCATTTTGCTCCGTTGACTGCAGGAAAGACCAGAAAGAAACACAAAATCATTCATTCATTTTCTTTTCGGCTTAGCCCCTTTATTCATCAGGGGTCGCCACAGCAGAATGAACCGACAACTTATCAAGCATATGTTTTACACAGTGAATGGCCTTCCAGCTGCAACCCATCACTGGAAAACACCCATACACTCTCATTCACAAACAAAGACTACGGACAATTTAGCATACCCAATTCACCTATAGTGCATGTCTTTGGACTCTGGGAAACCAGAGCACCCGAAGAAAACCCACGCCAACACGGGGAGAACATGCAAACTCCACACAGATTTGCCAACTGGTCCAGCCGAGGCTCTAACCAGCGACCTTCTTGCTGTGAGGCAACAGCGCTACCCACTGCATCGCCCAACACAAAATCAGCCGACTACATAATGCTGCACCACATAAAATTGAGAAGAAACCTGAAGTTGAATAGATGTGTAAATATGATGATTTAGAAGCATTTTTTGGCATTGAGAGGAAATGTTAAATTTGACATTGTTGAAAAACAAACAGCTATAAAAACATTGTAAATATTAAATGTGCAAATATTTAGATTTGTGTATATATAGTCAGTGAAATATTTTCAGTGTTCAGTAAACTTTGTTATACAACTAATTTGCACATTGTCTTTATACCCTGCTGAAAAATCCAGCTTAAACCAGCCTAGGCTGGTTGGCTGGTTTTAGCTGGTTGACCAGCCTGGTTTTAGAGGGGTTTTGGCCATTTCCAGGCTGGTTACCAGCCTTTTCCAGCCTGGTCTTAGCTGGTCAGGCTGGAAAATGACCAGCTAAATCCAGCTAAAACCAGCTTGACCAGCCTGGTTTAAGATGGACATAGCTGGTTTTGGCAGGGCTCCCAGCCTGGCTAGGTGGTCAAGCTGGTTTTAGCTGGTCATTTTCCAGCCTGACCAGCTAAGACCAGGCTGGAAATGGCTGGAAACCAGCCTGGAAATGGCCAAAACCCCTCTAAAACCAGGCTGGTCAACCAGCTAAAACCAGCCAACCAGCCTAGGCTGGTTTAAGCTGGATTTTTCAGTAGGGTAAGTTTAATATGAAGCCTTGAATGGGAAATAAAGCATATCATTTAATAAATAAAATTCAATAATTCATATAAAGCATATAATTAAAAAATACAATTCAATAATTAATATGAAACATATAATTCAATCAACATTACCATATTAAATACATAAAACTATCAACGTTACAGGGGGCGGGCGGGCGTCACGTTGCAAAAAAAACAAAATTTTCTATACCAGCCTACGTCATTTTTCTCCCGCACAATCGTGTTCAAAACCGCCCAATCTGGCAACACTGATCAAATTACCGTACTGTGGTACTTTTCGCTACATTTTGCGACAGGATGCACACGCGGCATTTATCAGGCGTTAACGACAAACAAATTAGAATGGTTTCAAGCAACAGAGCACATTTTTGTTGCGAGCGGGAATCGATGACAATGCTTTCATCCAGTGCCTCAGAGTTTGTCGCAGAGGCATGAATGAAAAGTTAGTGAATGAAACTCAATATATATGACTGAAGAGGTGGCTTGTTTCTTCAGAATTTCTATCCACCGTCGTCCGTCTGTTTGCATACATAGTGTGAGAATTTAACTGCAGTGTTTTATGGACAAAAGCTGATGCATATCTTACATAAACCGTTTGATAAATGCATTTAGAGGTGATAACTGCAAAAATGAACTTGGCTTTATTGAATTAGGCCTATTAGAAACACAAATAAAGTGTAAATGTAACTCAGGTTCTCTTTACACAATGCTTTTTATAGTCCACATATCTAAAATTAATGAATCGATATGAATTTTCTAATATTCCCTTGTTTTCAGAAATACCATCTCAAAATTAAGTGAGTTTTTAAGCACAAATAATCTGTCAAATGGGTAAGCAAAGAAAAATCTTATTAATTATTTATTATTATTTGTTAATACTAATTATTTCTGAGAACAAGACGATATGTGTTTTTTTTTGCTTGTCTTGAAAATGTTAAATCAAGAAACATTTTTCTATACTTTGTGTTTATGTTACCCCTTTGAAACCTTTTTTCTTTCTCCCACAAATTGCAAGCAAGGGACCATTGTAGCACCAACACTTTTCTGATTGTTACAGACCGTCTCCTGCCAGGGCTTTCTGTTTCCACTGATATTTCCCTCCATTTGCCCTCATTAAGGTGTCAGCGCTCTGAGTCCTCCACCATCTGCTGCATCTACACTCTAAAGGCCTGAGGTGGATGACAGACACAGTGCCTTGTGAGGTCAGAAAACCATCACCTTCTGTTTGGACAGACGCAACACTGAAAAACGAGCTTGGAGAGAAATTAAAGATGGTACCAGTGAGGACACCTTGGTTCAGTCTGATGCATGTTGTTATCCTTAAAGGTAAGGCCTAAGCAGAGCATGTTTATTTTGGTATGCATATTAACAAGCAGAGTTGTGCTACATAGCAGAAGTTTAGGTCTAAGAAGAGTTTCAGTGCTGAAGCATTTTAACAATTTATTAATTTATTTTGCTGTTCGTGGTTCACTGAACACAGCAAAAATAAGGTGCAAATGCTGTGTGAATATATTAGCAACTTATTTACTTTTACTACTAATATTCACTGTTGGGTAAGTTACTTAAAAAAGAAATTAATTACTAATGACTGATTACTACTGGGAAATTGTAATTTGATGACATTACTAATTACTTCATGTAACAAGTAATCAGATTACTAATTACTTTACTTTGAGGTTACTTTTAAAACATATTTTTTTGTATAAAATGTAAATTTAATATTCACTGACAAACATTAAGGGTTTAACACAGCAGCTTGACAAATTCAAAATCAATTCAGATTTAAAGAGATTGTTCACCCAAAACTTAAAATTCTCATGATTTACTTCACTTGTTCCGAACCTGTTTGACATTTAGAGAAAACTGGATACATGTTACAATTGACATTCATAGTAAGAAAAACACATACTATGTCTGCAATTGTGGAGACAAACTGTAAATGCTCCAATGTGGAATACGTGAAATCTGGAATTTGTGATTGTGTCACACCCAAGCGGCAACCTCCCGTTCTCCCTCGTGAAGCAAATACGGAAGTAACTGAAACTGCAATTCATTGAAATTCCACTAGTCCTGGCTCCAAAATAGAACACATTTATATTGAGGCCATTGGTAATGTGGCTCAATAGGAAAAGGGTGTTTAAAGCCTGGTACAAAGAACAATTTCGGTTCCTATAGCTAATATTACCCTTCATGACAACTGTGAGGGGGGTGAATTTTTTTAGAACTCATTCGTTTGCTTTATATTAGGTTATATTAAGTCTGCATAATTAAGGGCGTGGCCACTTGAGGACAGCTAGGTCTCGCTGGTTACTGTCATGTCACCTCTGATTCCGGCTGATTAGCCACTGAACTCAGCATATACATGGTATTTTTGTTTTGTTTTATGTGGCTTTACACAGTCAGTTGCTTTTTGGGATTATTTCCTATAATTATCAGATAATATAGCATGCTGTGCACTTAATTGTACTCACAAACCATTCATGTGACCTCCATTTCCCAGGTGACTGAAATTCTATACTTATGTACCATCTCTATAAATGTATTTGTTTTATTTAAGATCATTTCTAATATACTTAAGAACTGTAATTCACTCCACAATCTGACAGATTGATTAGCAGTAGGCTATAGAACAGTTATCTGAAACAATGTCATGCAGTGTTATGTCATGGTTGCATCAATAGCCTTGCATTTACTAACACAGACTATATTTTAAGTGTTTTGAAGTTATTTGCGTTTTCCTCCTGTAGAAAAATGTCATAAGAACAATTCTTAGTGGCTTAATGTATTACAACATTGTTTTTAAAAGTCTAAAAACTTTATTGATATAGTATACAACCAAGCACATGTGGTCAGAACACAAACGAGTTGCAGGTAATGAAGTATTAAGTGTTTCTCCCAAGGAAAAGCCTGTCTAAGCAAAATGCTAGCAGGCGTCTGTGGCTCCGCTCGAGCTCCGCCTCTTTGCCCTTGTTTGGTATCACTCGGTCAGTGCGATGACGCCTGAACAAAATGGCGACGTGTGACCATGCCTTCTTGTAGCTTCTTTTGCGTTCTTCAGAAACCTATGGGTGACGTAATGGATACTACGTCCATATCTTTTATAGTATATTGTAGCACTACTTGCGCACTGTGTGTGGTTTGCTTCCAATACGTGCGCCTCCAAATAGCAATTAACAAACTTGTGTGCACAAAAGAAGCGATATGTGAATGGCGCCATAAGCAGATATGCTTCTCTTAATATTTTCAGAAGTCACCTTCACTCCCGATCCTGCACAAAAATCTATTTTATCCTGTTTAGGCTGAGTTGGGCCGCCATGTTTTTGGGTGCTAGTGTCCTCCTTGGTGATGTGTATTGTCATAGAATGCTTTCTGTTTAAGTGCTTGAATAAGTTGCTGGTCGAGTTAAAAGCAGTGTAAAGTTGTTTAGAGACTGGACATAGACTGCATTTCACGGCAATATTTTTGTTTTTACGCTTAATGAAATCAAAGTAATGTCTGTATTTCCACTTGAAGCATCTGTCACCAGCAACCATTTCAGCACTAATTCAGCTCGCGTTCTCCAGCAGTTTAAAAGCGAATGCTCATTAACTGACGTTGCAGTGAAAACATGATTTAAAAAAAGCAAATATTGTTTTCTAAAATCTATATTTGTAACGCAAGTAATGCAATTACCCTGACTTTAGTAACTGTAATCAAATTACACACATTTAAAATGTAATTCATTACATTACTGCATTCCACAAAAATGTAATTAGAATACAGTCACCCCTTACGGTGAAATGTGCTACACCCAACTCTGCTAATATTGTTGCAGATTTTGTTTATTATAATCAATCAATCAAGAAAAAAAAATACTGAAATAAAATAATGGTATCATGTTTTGTGTAGACTAATTATTGCGTAGACCTGCACTACAGGTCGTAACATGGAGGTGGATATAAATGCATATATATATATATATATATATATATATATATATATATATATATATATATACACTGTCAGAATTAAAGGTTCAGAGACTGAGGTGGTATCTTTCGAAAAAGGGCACTTGTTATTAACTGATAGTTTTCAGATGTTGTCACACCATTAGGGAAACACCTCCTAGGCAGGACACCAAGTCATGGGCTGAATAACTTCTTTTTTTAGCCAAAAATATATAACTTTGCAATGAGGTTTAGTGCTACTAACCAAGGAAGAGACACCTGAGCTGTGCTTATACAGAATTCCTTCTGCCAGAATGGAGAAATGTATGGATTTGTGCTGAATGGTAGCGTTATTGACGCATAACAATCCATTGTACCTATAACTGGCAGTGTGTTTATATGCTTTTTACTGACCTTATTCTCCACGTATGAGCGGACGCAGCCATTTGAATTTCTTTGGCTCGAGACTTCTGTCTCATTCAGTTCCATTCATTTTTAAACGTTAAAAACCGCTCGTTATGCTGCTTGATGTTGCAAACTGATATTTTCTTATTGTATTATTCCGCTTTGTATAGTCATGAAGACACTTGTTTGTAGAGCAAGCAGTTTGACCGTTTTCTTCCGTTTATTATTCCTAGTCATTTTTCCCATTGGCAGCTCAATCGGAAGTCCTAAAACAACCGCAAAAACAAGTGCACTTCCGCATTTTAGAATAAGGTCAATACAGCTTCTATTCCCATTTGTAGGTCAAGTAAAAATTTAAATGCAAAGTCAAAGTATAAATAGCAGAAGTGAACGAATAGATTTTCCCTCCTGCAAATTATAATTTAAATAAGAAACCGACACCAAATATAAAAGCATAAAATGACATGCTTTACCATCGTCACTAATGATTGAATTGCTGAGGAATATCCAAAAGATAACGCTATATATAAGAATTGTAGCTCTGACAGGAACATGACGATTTTAAATGACTGAAAAAGTGTTGCGATGCCCTATATGGATCACAAGTACCAACAATTTACAGTTTGTAATCATATTGGTTCTGTTCTGTTGATAAGTGATCCAAATATTTGTAGCTTGAAACAGATGCATACAGTATAAGACTACCTTGTGCTGCGTTTCTATAGATATCCCGGTGTAGCTGCCATTATGGCCTATATTTTTTTTCTCCGCACAGGTCATGTGACTGAAAACTGTCAATAGACACACTTTAGGTACTAATATGTACCCTTAAGATTTTGCCAACACCAAATAAATGAAAAGAAAATTCTATTACTGTTCTAACTGTATGTGTATGTGTGCACTCCAGCTGTTCTTGCTGAGTATCTGTTAGTGTCAGTGCATTGTATGACAGACTGACCATGAAAAATCCCTCAGTGTCTTATTAATGTTGACAATGAGCTGTTTGTTTGTTTGCTGGGCACAGAACAGTGTGGCACCTCAGCCAACTCGTGTGTATCTCTCCGCACAGAATAGAAAAGATTTGATGCAAGTAATAGGATTCAGTTTGCCAGTCTTTTTCTGAATGTGGTTAATATGATGCTTATGCTGTACAATTTAGGATTTTATTGGAACTCATCAAAATGTCCAAAAAAATCACGTGAAATGTGAACAGATTGCTCATCTAACCATGGCCAAGTCATATAGAGCCAAATCAACAGCAATTATTCACTTTAAAAGTCCTTTCTAAAATATAAATGCCTCAAATTTCTGCCACTTACAATTGTGACTGCTTTTTGGCTGTAAAATATAGTATTTTTATAATAAAC
Source organism: Danio aesculapii (assembly GCF_903798145.1). Lineage (NCBI taxonomy): Eukaryota > Metazoa > Chordata > Actinopteri > Cypriniformes > Danionidae > Danio > Danio aesculapii. Next base: position 44,687,069 of record NC_079441.1, on the reverse strand, counting down.
ATACTGAGGTTCATAAACATTGTAACGAATTCCTTCTTGCATGTTGTTTTTTTTAATGACTTCTTTTTGACATCATAACAGCATATATATATATATATATATATATATATATATATATATATATATATATATATATATATATATATATATATATATATATATATTTTTTTTTTTTTTTTTTTTTCCCCAATTTCTGTTTAACAGAGAGATTTTTTTCAACACATTTCTAAACATAATAGTTTTAATAACTCATTTCTAATAACTGATTTATTTTATCTTTGCCATGATGACAGTAAATAATATTTGACTAGATATTTTTTAAGACTCTCCATACAGCTTAAAGTGACATTTAAAGGCTTAACTAGGTTAATTAGGTTAACTGGGCAGGTTAGGGTAATTAGGCAAGTTATTGTATAACGATGCTTTGTTCTATAGACTAAATCTATCGAATAAATATATAGCTTAAAGGGGCTAATAATTTTGACCGTAAAATGGATCTTAAAAAATTAAAAACTGCTTTTATTCTAGCCAAAATAAAACAAATCAGACTTTCTCCAGAAGAAAAATATTATCAGACATACTGTGAAAATGTCCTTGCTCTGTTAAACATAATTTAGGAAATATTTAAAAAAGAAGAAAAAAATCTATATTTTATTATATATTCAGTTATGTTTATCTGCATAAACCTGTCCTTTTCCCACAATAATCTGCAAGCTCACATTCAATCTGCTTTCATCCAATGGATTAAAATATGTGCCTGCATTTTATATATTTGATTCAATAGAAAACACCCATCACTAGTCTTAAACTGCTCTGGGTGCCCCTATACCCTATATTGTGCACTGTGTGTATTTCGTGGCGGTGTCTAAATCCAGAGTCAAAACTTTTCTCTTCTACAAACGTTATTTTTCTTCAGTATAGCCACAGCATACTTGGATTTTGAGTGTACATTTGATAACCACTTGCTGAAGCAATATTTTCCAAAATCCAGCAGAGTGAGGACTGACTTTTTTTAGGGATTAACTCTAAGGTGAGATGTCCACAACACTGTAAGCGAGAAATGATTTTTTTGGAATATAGATTATAATAATATTTGTTATTGACTAATCTTAAAGTAATTATAATGGCTGTCTGATTTGCACCCATTCATTTTTTAATGTCCTCTTTATGTTTTAGTTTGGAGAGTTAAAAATATGTACACTTTTTGTTGCATCCATGCCCTGCATTAAAATATTGTATACAGTGTCTAAAAATTTTTAAAGGTGCAATATGTGAGTTTGACACCCAGTGGTTGAACTAGGTATTGCATTCCTGAATCAAAACAAATCCAAGTGCAGGTTGCCAGATTGAGAACCAACAGCTGAAAGTCTGACAATCGAGCCTAAAGGCTGATTTAAGTTGTGTTCTAAAAAAAAAGCAGCAGCATACGATAGAAGAAATATTTACCATATTAAAAGGAGTTTTTTGTTCTAACCAATACCTGAAATTTATATTTTAGAAAAGGCTTCTATTTCTTGCAGCTGAACAACAGAAAACTGACAATGAGGTAAACCACATGTGCTTTATTTAGTGTTAAATGCTAACATTGTGAGCTTGAAGGTCATTTCACATTACATTTTATGCCGTACTACTGAAAGCAGCAGCAGATAGTTCACCTCTGTTAAAATATACCATTTGAAATTGAACTTTAGACTCAAAACCAACACACATCAGTGATTCAGCATCTACATTTAATAACATAAAAGTATGAATATGAAATGATTTGATTTATAAACATTACCCTTTCGTGAGTGAGTGCATATTCTGTGCTTCTGAATAGCTGTAATTAAGTTTCTGTCGTGTTTCGTCTGGTGCAAACAGCCAATTGCTTGTCATGTAGCATGTTGTTAGGACATGGGGTTACAATGTAATCTGCGCATCTAATTTTTACGTTCGTAATATTTATATTATTTGATAATTAATAACCTCATGTGGAACTCTCTGAATCAGGTCACATTTCAGTCACAGACGCATGCTTTAAGAGCCTCTCTGAATGAATGAATGAATGAATGAATGAATGAAATACGTAGACTTCTTTGTAGATGCTGTTTGACTGCAGAACAATCAACACATTTTCAATGAAGAATTCTGCTTGAAATGAGTCTCCTGGTTTGGGTTCTGAAATTTCCTACTGATGCCACCCTTTTGCCACTCTACAACTTTTTGTATGACCAAAATTATATTTATTTGTACAAATTAGCCACTAAACTGACAAAATGTAAAATTGTTATGTTTCCTTGTGAGATCAGGCTCTTATTCCCCTTTAAAGTCAATGAAAAGAACCAATTTATTGGTATTAAAATGCAATTGCTGAACCTACACATATGAGCCTTGGGAAAATGCTTATTTTAAAAGAAAGTTTCAGACAGCACTTAGAGGCTTTTGCATCCGAACTCCTCATACATTATATCATCCACAATCAACAGCTTCCATAACATATCACATCAGTGTCTGAATTATTAGTTTTGATTTTTTTATAGTATAGCTTTCTCACTAAATGTCCATAGACCATATAGGAATTAGTGACAGCATATTATGAGTACAGTTGAAGTCAGAATTATTAGCTGCCCTGTTTATTTTTATCCCAATTTCTGTTTAATGGAGAGATTATTTTTTTCAACACATTTCTAAACATAGTAGTTAATTTATTTTATCTTTGCCATGATGACAGTAAATATTATTTGACTAGTTATTTTTCAAGACACTTCTATACCGCTTAAAGTGACATTTAAAGGCTTAACTAGGTTAATTAGGTTAACTAGGCAGGTTAGGGTAATTAGGAAAGTTATTGTATAACGATGGTTTGTTCTGTAGACTATCAGAAAAAAATATATCTTAAAGGGGTTAATATTTTTGACCTTAAAATGTTTCATAAAAAATTTAAAACTGCTTTTATTCTAGCCTAAATAAAACAAATAAGACTTTCTCCAGAAGAAAAAATATTATCAGACATACTGTGAAAATTTCCTTGCTCTGTTAAACATCATTTGGGAAATATTTAAAAAAGAAAAAAACAATTCTTAGGGGGGCTAATAATTCTGACTTCAACTGTATGTGTATCATATATATATACTGATTATTGCTGCAGAAGTAAATGCATTATAAACAATACAGTACTGTTTGTGCAGCATTAGATTCATTATACAACATGAATAAAGTTCAGATGACTTTCCTCCCCCACTGCTTTGAGAAGTCTGTAAAAAGTTTTGACTTATGAAAGCCATCTTGGATAAAAAGTAAAGTTTCACATATTCTCATCCGCCAGGCTGAGCAAACTGTGAGCTGACAGGCGTGGTGTCTGTTTAACTATTCCACTTGTCTCTCCTGACCCCCAGTGAAACCAGAGCAGACGTCTCCCTTCTTTCAGAGCTTATTGACACTGGATGGTCAAATAGCATGTTGAGCAGCGAGTGCCTTTACCTGCATTAATTAGCCTTAGAGTTCGACTCTGGCCCTCTGCTAACCTTCGTGCTGGTCTTATGCCAGTCTCTCTGTCTTTACCTCCAGGCGGTGGACTGTGAGTGGGAAGAACAGCTCTGACACTAGAAAGCAGTGTGGCTCAGTGAAAGGTCTAATTATCATTATGAACATATGGTTTCTTCTTCTGACATGTGTATCTGGCAATAAACAGACCTCTTTTACACGTGCAGTGCTGGCTGACATGTGGGAGTTCTCCATTCTGTTTCTTCTACTTGAGATGCATTTTTAATGCTGCTGGCTAATTACACTATAGCATTGTTATGTGGTCAGAATTATAAAATACACAGTGGTTTGATGTGCCAATGATATACATATACAGTCTGTAGATGAAATTAATTTTTCCTAAAGTGCCTGTAGCTATTGATTTGCATTTTATGAAAATCCAAAGAAGGCATTTCAGTTAAAAATTGCTTAATGTTTTGTATTTTTTATAAGAACATTTTATACATATGAAAATACCTGAATATTTGCAAGTCTAATTGGAAAATGAACACAAGATGTATTAATTACACTTCCCAACATATTTTTTTTTCCATTGTGGTATTGGAAAAGGTATCATATAATGATTTTAATTAGGGCTGGGCGATTAATCGAAAAGTAATGAATCGACATTCAGAACCTATAATCGATCGATTTTCCAGGTCGATTTTTTTTTTTTCAATTATTTTCCCTACCGCCTATGGAGTCACATGACCGCGCTCTTGTTCAAGACATGTTTTAAAAATGTAGTTGCTGAACTGAAAAATATTCAGCACTTTGCAGCCACATCTGATCTCTGGTCAAGTAGGACATCGGACTCATTCTTGAGCCTTACTATGCATTACATTGCTGATGATTGGAAGCTGCACCAGAGATCTCTTGAGATGGCATATTTTCCATTACATTAAAATGATTAATTACATTAAAATATTTGTTTACAGAAGATGCAAGAAATGCACTCTTTAAAATACTATTTACAGGATATACAAGAGTTATTTTATTTAGAAGAGAGACTGCTTATTTTCTACTTGAGATTGTGATTATTTTCTTGTAATATGAAAATGTTATATGGAAAATAATAATTTATTTTGTTTCCGAAAGTGCAAGTCATTTATTTTCATTGATTTTTGGTTTTAGGCAGTGTTTGTTTTAATTTCAGTTGATCGATGTTGATGTTCAATCAATAATCATAGATAGTAGATAGTGTGTGTTCCCTTCAATCATATTAAAATCAAGAAATGCACCTTTCATTTAAAGATTTTTCCACTTGGTGATGTTTTATAAACAAATTTCGGGAGGAGCACGCGCAGAAGTTTCAGTATCAAATACGTCATTGACAATTATTCTATTATCCAATCAGTTCTTGACCAAACCCCTGTATATACCAAAGCTGTCTTACCTGCAGCATCTTACGACTTTAGCATCCCTCCACCGCCCCGTCACCTCACCTCTTAACCTCTTAAGCATTACAATCCCGGGGGGAGCATTCTGGGGCCGGTCTAGATACTTCGCTCGAATCCCAATTCCTCTCTGTTTCCTGATAAGGGGAATAACTCGAGTTGGGGTGTCTTCTCCGAGCTCAGAGCCCTCTCCCCGGACAGCACGCCAAATACGCTTTATTCTGAAACTATTGCAAGTGTGAACTCATGAATTAAATGAGAGCGTAATAACTGTATAAAACTTGTCAGTGAACTATGAGGGCAAACAATACAATAAATAGATAAAATACTCATTCATCAATCATAATCGAGTTAAAATGTTCAATTGATGTAATTAATATAACATATAATATAATTTAATATAATATATATGGGCGACGCAGTAGGTAGTGCTGTCGCCTCACAGCAAGAAGGTCCCTGGTTTGAGCCTCGGCTGGGTCAGTTGGCGTTTCTGTGTAGAGTTTGCATGTTCTCCTCGTGCTCGTGTGGGTTTCCTCCGGGTGCTTTGGTTTCCCCCACTGTCCAAAGACATGCGGTATAGGTGCATTGGGAAGGCTAAATTGTCCATAGTGTATGTGTGTGGATGGGAGTGTATGGGTGTTTCCCAGAGATGGATTGTGGCTGGAAGGACATTCGCTGCGTAAAACATGTGCTATATAAGTTGGCGGTTCATTCCCCTGTGGCGACCCCGAATTAATAAAGGGACTAAGCCGAAAATGAAATAAATGAATAATATAATATAATATAATATAATATAATATAATATAATATAATATAATATAATATAATATAATATCATATAATATAATATAATATAATATAATGTAATGTAATGTAATGTAATATAATATAATATAGGGTGTCATGGTGGCGCAGTGGGTAGCACGATCACCTCACAGCAAGAAGGTCGCTGGTTCAGGCCCTGGCTGGGTCAGTTGGCGTTTCTGTGTGGAGTTTGCATGTTCTCCCTGTGTTCGCGTGGGTTTCTTTCGGGTGCTCTGGTTTCCCCCACAGTCCAAAGACATGCGCTATAGGTGAATTGAATAAGCTAAACTGGCCATAGTGTATGTGTGTGAAAGAGTGAGTATGGGTGTTTCCCAATGTTGGGTTGCGGCTGGAAGGGCATCCGCTGCGTCAAAATGTATGGTGGATGAGTTGGTGGTTCATTCCGCTCGTTCCCTGATTAATAAAGGGACGAATATATTGAAAAATATATTATAATATAAAGTTTGAAATTTCAGAATCATTATGGCTCCAGTCATGATATAATGTTTCTAAAACAAAAATATACCAAATAAGGTCTGAAAATTGTTTCCTTTACATATGAAATGCTACCTTAATTGTTTAACTTTTGTATAATTAAATGTAATTCTGTTTAGAAAAATATTTAAAATTCTAAAAATCAAATAATATTTAAATCTTTAAATTATATTTTAAATTATGGTCTTTGATTTTTTTCAACACAAGGATTTAGAACTACTGTAATCATATGATCAACATAGAAAACAACACAGAAAGCAAAGTTCAGTGCATAATGCCATTCTCAAAATGATGAAGCAGGACACACACACATCCACCTAGTGCTCAACCATCTGCATCATTTTTTCTCAACTCTCCGTAGTGCACAGACACAAGTTAGCAGAAATAAGCTGGTGCTGGGGCACAGTTTATCACAACAACATACCTCCTGCTCTCTTTCTCACTCTGTCTGTTTCTTTCTCTCTTTTCCCCGCTCTCTCTCCCTCTCTCTGAAGCTCAGGCTGCCTGTGGTGGTGTTTGCCATTTGATGTTACTCCTCTGTTGTAGCGTCGGAGAGGAGAATTCTCCTTCCCTGCAGGAGCATCAGACTCTGTGTGTGTGGAGGAAAACTCCAGCTGAGATGCCGGCTCCTTGTGAAGAATGCTGGGAAAGCAACACACGCAGGAGGAAAGAGAGCAGCGAGAGGTTTCCGTTTCAGAGATGCAAATGTAGACATTGCGTTAGGGTTTCAGAGAAAGAGAAAAAGACTTTGAAACTACTTTTTAAGGATGGAGGAAAGGGGTTTTATCAATTTTTTTGCTCACATGGAGCATTTTCCATTCTATTGAGAGGACAGATATACAGGACAAGAGAAGTTGATTAGAAGATGAATCTGATTAAAGGGATAGTTCAAACCAAAATGAATATTCTCTCATTTACTCATCAATTAGTTGTTTAAAACCTTGAGTTGAACACTAATGAATTTTTTTTAAATGCTGAAAACCTGTAACCATTGACTTGCACAGTATTTGTATTTACTACTATGGAAGTCAATGAGTATTTTTTTTTATTTTTTTATTTTTTTTTTTTTAGCTTTCTTCAAAATATCTTCTTTGTGGCCAATGGAAGAAAGAAACCTGAGGCTAAGTAAATAGTAAGTACATTTTTTGTGGAATTAATCCCTTTAATTTTTGTTTGATTCATATAGGGGTGGGCGGTACACAGGTGTCATAGTCATCACCGGTGTGACATTGCGCCACGACATGGATTTTCTAATACCGTCAATACCGTAATAAATCAATTATGCACCTTAAACAGCTGCATTTACATCAATAATAGCTAATTCTAAATAATAAGGCATTCAATTTTCTTCAAACGTTCAGTTGTGGTCTGAATACCTGTCCTTATACTACAGGGCTCGAAATTGCAACCATTTTGGTCGCATGAGCGCCCGAAATGTAATCTATGCGCCCTCATAATATATTTGGGAGCATTTGTGCGACTGAATATAATGGTTGAAGTGCAATCTGATTTGATTTTCTCTAAAAACTTGCTGAATCGCTGCTGCTGTATTAATTCATATTAGCTGTCAATCACTCAACGCTTCCCGCTGTCAGATAACAGGGAGCTTTTGTTACTGCAGGAAATGCAAACGGCTGAAGAGTGAAAAGTGCACAGGTTTGCAAACCTCACCTAAAGTTATAATAATAATAATGGCGCAGATGACAGCGATCATGACATGAGGTAAATGTTGATCCGCCAGCTGAGATCGAGTGTTTTCGGAGAAGGTGCCTGAATCTTGATGCGTTGCATTCACCGCGTGTTCAGCGCAAATGTCCGCTAAATATAAAGTCTAATACTGTAGACATCATCGCCAAAGAAACTCGCCTTTACTAAGTTTACACTGAAACTACAGCTCATAACAAAGAGCGGTATTGCGCCGGTGGTCATCATGAGAATCCTGCTCTGTCTGCTTATAAATTGGTGCGGCTGACTCGCCTGCTTTATTCCAGAAACATTCCAGAAATGAAGATCAGCACATAACGAGACTGAGCATTTAAAATGACCCAAACAGAAACTTTTAAAGAGTGATAGAAGTGAGACTTTCTTTTGTCTGTTCTTCCTTGAGATGTATATTATTTTGCTATTTAAAGTAATACCACGATATTATACCGTCACCGTTCAAAATATGAAAAATACCGTGATATTAATTTTAGGTCATATCGCCCACCTCTAGATTCATATAGTATAAATTTACATCACTCGACTAGATAATTCCCATGGACTGGATTCTGATCTGTGGTTCCATCTGATTTAATCAAGTTGTTTGGACATACTGTAACATACTGTACTGTTGTATTTCATCAATCAGATCACATCGCTTCTGGTTCTGTATGCTCTTCACTGACATGGTGCTGTTTTACACAAGATGCCTTCAGGAACTTCCACAAATGAGCATAACTGATGTCCATCGGATATGCTCGTTGACTTTTAAAACTCATGGCACCAAAATGAATAATGCGCCCTTTATACATAATGGATTACGAGGGTATGTAGGCTAGTGGAGCATAAATGTTATATAAAAACAGCTCATTTACATATTACACGTATGGATTTTTTTTTTCTTCATGATGTTTGGGACTTAAAATACTTCAAATAAGAGTAAGGCATCATGTGAAACTGGAAAGGGTACTTTTATTTCTATTTACCAATACAGAAACAAAACAGTTTCTTTGTAAAATAATAAAAACCAAACACTATAAAATGTGATCAGTTGAATTTACTTTAAAAAGTGAGTAAACATGCCTTTAAATTATTGACTAAAATTAACTTTTAATCCTTTTAAAGTAAAGTCAACTTTTAAAGTAACAGGCTTGCTCAATTTTTAAAGTCAGTTCGACTAATCACTTTTTTACACTGAATACAGTATGCTCTTTCAGCTGTCTCCATTTCCTTGAACTCATGGCATGGTCATTCATTTAAAAAAGCTCAGTGTTTTTTTTGCAGCACGATTTTTATTAAATATCTTAGTGAAACAGATTTTGTGTAGGACTATAGCACCGGCTGCTCTTTTAAGCATCATCGCCCACCTAAAATTATATACATGAAGAGGAAATGTCTATACTGCAGACTGCCATGTTCCCTTTTAATTACTGAAGTCTTACGCTTCACATAACAAACCCACATCTTTTTTAATGTCCCAGCCTTTGGGAAGCGGTGGAATCTCATGCTGAACAACGTATACCCTGCTGGAGTAGAAATAACATGTTTCCACTGTGTGAATGTGTTAGAATATAATATTATAAGTTACATAAATCTTGAAAAAAAAAAATGATAGAAGTTAACAGTCATCCCTAGCACCCTTACTTGAATTGCTTCTTGTTTTTTTATTATGAATGAAGTAACCTGTATTTTTATGCAACACACCAACAAAAGTATCATAACAGATAGTAATTTTAATACTAACATTAAAATATTAAATAAATACTAATTAATGCATGAAGTTAACAGAACCCATGAACAGAAAATCGGGTTAGGCAAAAACAAACATACATTGATTTATTTAATAAACATTATATATATATATATATATATATATATATATATATATATATATATATATATATATATATATATATATATATATATATATATATATATATATAAAACTGTTACTATTGTTTTCTAAAAATCAGGTTGTCAAGATATTCATAGTATATATTACTAAAAGGCTTATTCATAACACTGGCAATGCCAATGAAAAGTATTATATTATTAGGACATCCTTTTCAAGAATATTTCATTAGTTAATGTTAGTTAGTGTTTTTAGCATGAATAAAGAATGAACAATACTTGTAACACATTAATTAATCATTGTTCACTCCATTTACCAATGCATTATTAAAATCCAAAGTTGTTAACATTAACATTAATGTACTGTGACTTAACAAGATCCAAAAATAAACACCATTTTTCCCATTAGCTACCAATAAAGATGAGTACATGTAATGTATTGTTCATGTAAATGCACTAATCTTGACTACTGGAACTGTATTGTAAAGTGTTACATATTATTATTAATATTATTATTATTATTATATTTTCATAACAATGACCCTAATTATTAATGAAAATAATTTTATGATATTATTAATCACTTTAGGACAAAAATATAAACTTTTTATTAAATTTTTTTTTCTTAAGATTAAAAGTTCAGGAATTCTGGAAAATACTCAGCCAAGAACAGCATTTCCAATTATACAGTTGTGGATATGGTAGATAATAGTGTTTACTATAAAGACACATTACATAACATTACATTACTATGCAAAGTTAATTAAGTTTGATTCCCTCAGCACATGTACAGATCAATTTTTAACTTTACTGTAAGTCTCATTAGACTAAAATGTGCTCTATAGATGAAATGTAGATGCTTGTTACAAACGCTGCAGAAGAAAAGTAACTAGAAAAAAATAGGAAAAATAAATTTAGAACTGACCATGGTACTCCAAAACAGTGGGATAGCAGAAGCCTGAAAGTGAGATCCATTATCCAAACGTCCAACTTTAATATGCCTCTGAAACCTTTTTGCTTGTTGAAAAATAGCGCAACACTAAGAGCAAGCTGATTTAAAATGAAGGCTGCCCTTTCTCTTTCCTCCATTTTCTTGTTTACCCAGACAAACTAAAATAGATTTTATAGCCTTTTGGTAGCAGCAGGAGGCAAAAAAAGCCTTGAATTCACATCAGCTTCTCAAAATCGTGGTCAAATAAGAGCGCTATATTATTGACAAAGCTAAAATGGTTAGAAATATTTCTCTGCGAATGCTTGTTAGCTTCTTGTATCTCCAAAGTAAAGTACTGTTAATAACAGTAATCCTCCTCCATACAATTTCTTTTGAAAGGGAATTATCGTTGGAAGTGCACTGATCTCCATATGCATGCACGGCGTTTTACAAGCACAATCCTATCTCCTTAATGAATTCATTAGATTTCCTTCAGAAGGAGCAGTGGTCAGCAGGTCCCAGATGATTCCATTCAGAAACAAGCCAGAGAACATTCGCCAATATCTCCTGTCTGCAAGTGCGGCTGCACAGATGCGCATGGGCTTATTTGTTTTCTTGTCACTGCTGAAGATAACATATCACTGTACCGCTCAGATAATTACTCTTCTGTGAGTGTAAGGGGGATAAAGATGTTTAATCTTCTAAGACTCATTACTCACTGCAATGTTAATGGGAATTACAGAGAAGAAGCGAATGGAGGCCAGGGACTTCAAAGATCAGCCGTTGGATGTCGAGTGTTGGATTTGAATATTTGTGTGTGTGTGTGTGTGTGTGTGTGTGTGTGTGTGTGTGTGTGTGTGTGTGTGTGTGTGTGTGTGTGTGTGTGTGTGTGTGCGTGCGTGTGTGTGTGTGTGTGTGTGTGTTTTGTGAAAGGCTGGCGAAGATGTGTTAGGTATTTACTTTTTGTTTGATCCATTATAGCTATTTGAGATGCATGTTAAAGGGATCTCGTTTTTTTAAACACTTTCAACTTTCTTTAAAAAGTTATGTTGATGCTTGAGCACATTAAAGATCTGTAATGTTACAAAGTACAAAGTCCTCTCCAAAGGGAGTTCTTCATTTGAGAACAGTTTCTGAACTCTCATAGTGCAAGATACTGAGTTTTCATTTGGTGATGTATATAATTATACATGCATAATTACTAAAGGTGCAAGGCTTAATTAAGTTGTATTAGTAGTCTACTGAGGCTATGTTTACACAATAATGGTGTAGCCAAAGACTGAACAGTTTTCCCTTGTGGTTTGTGTTTACACATCCACAAAAATGGCCAAATATTACATATGCTGGGCCGGTATTTGTTGTTGTCACCTTGTTAGCAAAGAGTAAATTTAAGGAAGTAATGATGTGCATGTAAACTTGGGCAACAGAGGCACGTATTTAAATGAATGGGGAAGAGTAACGGACCCTGAAATGTATGCGGTCAATTTGACCATTATGATAATTCAAGGTCAGAACTTCTGGTAACACTTTAGGTACCAATTCACATCATTTACTGCTGGCTTATTACCTGCCTATCATTAAGGTATTAACTGTTTATTAGCACTTATAAAGTGTGATCTTATTTTACATCCCTAATCCCAATACCTAAACCCAACTACAACTTTACCAACTATTAATAAGCAGCACATTAGTAGTTTATTGAGCTAAAAGTCTTAGTTTAGGCATTGTTAATGGTTTGTTAATAGCATGAAAATAAAGTGTGACTGAACACTTTTGTGTTTCATAATTTTAATAAAATAACAATGTTCGAAAGAAATAATGAAAAGTCAGGGTATTATATGTTTTTTTTGTAAAAGTTATTAAAGAACAAATTTTTAAAAACTCTGTCAAACAGTCAAAATGACTGACTCTGTAGTTCTAGTTTAATTCAAGCGCAAACAAACACACAACGATGGCAGAGTACTTGGTAGTGTTGTTGTTGCTCACACTTAGGCTTAGGGGCATGTCCAATTCCACTTTTGGAATTCCAAAACATTCCAATACATTCCACTTGAATGGAAAAACTGAATGCTTCACTAGCAAGAAAAATAAAGAATAATAAGATAAAGAATGAGGCTCCTCCATTCGACCTCTTTATTTTTACTTTTTACTTTACTCTTTTACTTTCGTGGATAAGTCAACAGTGTTGTACGCACTCCAGTGAAGACATCCATTAGCCTACATATTTAATTTAGTTTAAGCACGATTATGTGTTTCAAAACGATTTCTGAATTCAGTTCTAATTTCCAGCAAACAAATAATTGAATTGAATTATATCCAAACATTCGTCCTGTTCTTATACCCCATATGGTGATGCATACGTCTCCAAAACCGACAGGTGGACAAATCTAAACTTGCTTTTATTAAAATAAATATAAATATGCGTATAATAAATAATACTGCTAATAATAATAACATTATACAAATGCAAATTGTGATGAATAAACTGAACCCCCCCCCCCCTGTGAAGTAGGCATGGAGGCAGTGTTTCTTATATTTATGTAGAAAATAATTTTTTAAAATTAAATAATTTTTTATTAAATATCATTAATACATTTTGATCCTTAAATTTTTTTCATATGTAAAGATATGGCGACGCCGTGACGCAGTAGGTAGTGCTGTCGCCTCACAACAAGATGGTTGCTGGTTCGAGTCTCAGCTGGGTCAGTTGGTGTTTCTGTGTGGAGTTTGCATCTTCTCCTCGTGTTCGGGTGGGTTTCCTCTGGGTGCTCTGGTTTCCACCACAGTCCAAAGTACAGGTGAATTGGGTAGGCTAAATTGTCCGTAGTGTATGAATGTGATTGAGTGTGTGTGGATGTTTCCCAGAGATGGGAAACAGCATCCGCTGTGTAAAACATATGCTGGATAAGTTGGCGATTTATTCTGCTGTGGTGACCCCAGATTATTAAAGGGACTAAGCCGAAAGGAATATGAACGAGTGAATGTAAAGATATTTGTGTATTGCTGTTCATCCTGTGTGTATTTAGCAATGTGTTTGCATTTTGAACCTGCATAGGCACATAACTAACGCGCTCTGTGCTGGACTTTAGTCCAGTTTTCAGTTGGTCAATGGCGCGGTCTATTTCAGTTCTTCAAAATAACAATGCACGAACATTGCGCCTTAACACACCTTCTTTATACACCAGAACACACGAGTCCGCAAAGTGGTGCGAATGAATTTGCTATTTAAACAACGTGGTGCAAAACATGAAAATTAGGGTTGCGCTGGTCTGAAAATAGCAAAAAATCACACAAAACACTTCTTGCGCCTTATTGTGTCCAAAGTGTGGATTGTTATCACATTAACCAGCTCTCCCCCTTTCTTGCAGGTACTGTTTACATACAAATCGTGGCCTGAAAATGTAATGCATTCCCAATGTGTACATGCGGATTCTTTTGAAAACATAGTTTGCAATACTCTGTAAATGTGAAACATGTTAAAATGCAGGGGAAAAACTTTTCAGTTTCTGGCTACAGTGTTGTTGCGTAGACATAACCTAAAATAAAACATTTTAATAAGAGCAAGGTACAGCAGAGAATTTTTCATTTTGTGTTCTTTTTGAAGCATCCATGTACTATTTTAGCATCCTGTTTCACATGAATCTAGAAAGCAGCAGCTAAATTAGCAGTTTTTCCCTTTTAAAAGCCAAGTGTTAAGTTCAAGACTGCTTGTGTCAGCTCGTGGACATCAGCAACACAGGGAATATTCAGAAAGTATCTAGTCTCCTCGTAACCTGAAGCAAGTAAATAACGAGACACATTTCTGACTCAGCAGGAAAAAAAATACTTTGGCTGCTTCTCATATGTTTGGGGCCCAGCAGCTGGAAGTGAGACAAATCGTCCTGGTCAATAGACAGTGACTGAGGTGGCCGGTTTTTCATTGTAGTTTTAGATTGTTATTTCTCTAATACTCTATTTTTAGCAAAGTCACTTATTCGCACTCGACAGGGGGATATGGGAAGAGATGGATGGGACTCTGGCATGATGAATATGCCATACACATTATGTGTCACTCCTTATCTTTTCACCTATCAGTCTGCATGTCTCCATAGGCCCACAACGGTGTTTGAACACGGCTGAGAGACCCTGGAGCCTGTGAAATGACCGAAAGCCATATTCAGAGCCGATGTTTGTTTTTGTCGCCCACTGGCTCCAAACCATCAGTCTGACATTCTTTAGATTGTCAAGGACATTTGAATAAATCTCAGCGCTTGCTTCTCACTTGAGGTGCTGTCATAGCACAAGTGCAGCCAAAGGTCTTCCTTTTGTGTGTGTGTGTTTATGCCTCCTGCTTATGATTTTGAAATATGCAGATTTGAAGAAGGTGGTTTGTTAATTGCTAGTGGGCAAACATGTCACATTTAGAAGCAGTACTACTAAAATTGCATGATTCTTGAAAAAATAATTATATATACCAACAAGTTTTCATTTGTGATGAAGTGGAAGAAAGAACAGATCTTTTCTTCTATGTTGTAATGTATTTTTAAGAGTAAAAGCATGAGAGTAAAAGAGTAAAATAGCATGACTGGACATGAATTCAGCGCATTGTTTGACTTTTAAGGCCCTGTGATTTCTGCAGTGTGAAAAACAATGTGGAGTCAAGTGAGAAAAAAGCTGTATAATGATAGGATTTAACATTTAATCACACATTTGTAAGGAATAAATTATGTAATTGTATTTTAATTTTAGTTTTAACAGAAATAAAAGTATGAATAAATGAAAAAAAGAAAAACATATTTCATATGGTTCCTAAAATTAAATTTTTGTTAAATGCCTTTTAAATACAACAACAGCAATAATAAATATAACTGCAAGCAGCAATTATCAGGGCCCAGCAGCCACATCATAAACAAGCACGGCAACAAGCTACAGAGCAACGGGAAAATTCTATAACTTTTTGGCAGCATGTTCTGAGCCAAATTGGTGGAAATTGGGCTAACGATCTATGGAGAGTTCAAAACAACAGATTTTCAAACTAATTCAAGATGGTGGACAGGAAGTCTTGTCAATTAGGGAACAAATTATATCAACGCTCTCTGTATGATCCAAGGAATCTGCAAGACCAGTCATGACAATAGACAACTATTCAAAAGTCATTTGATAAATTTTGTATGGTTTCTATTGATAGAATTTAATTGTTTGTCAGTTTTGCCCAGAAGGTGGTGCAAATCAACGTAGTTTGGCCAATGTCAGGTCTAGATCACATACATTAGGTGTGGTTTCAATACTTCAAATCATTGCAGTGATTCAATCTGTAATGTCATCTGGCAGTATTATATCGAGTTTGCACTTATGCTAAAAGTTATTACCAAATTTGTAAGTTTCATTAATAATGACTAATAAATGTCTTATAACTCTTGACCCATAGGTGGCACCAAATTTTTATGGTGTGGTCAGTGTGAGGTGATAATGGCAGACCTAAAATTTGGTGTCATTATCTTTAACTATTACAGAGATACAGCCTTAGATGTTTGGCATTATGCTAGCACATTTGTCGGTGCTGTGAGCAAAAACTATTACACCTTTCGACACAATTTTTGTCAGCATATTCTGAAGATGATCTAACTCAAATTTGGTGTAAATCAGCCAAACTATGTAGGAGGAGTTTGAAAAAGTAGGTTTTTGACTTAAGGCTAGATTTCGGACAGGAAGTTCAGTTAATTAAGGCATAATTGGTATCAATATTTTCAGGACAACCCCAAGGAATGTATCAAGACAAGTATCATAACAACAGGCAAAATTAGTCAAAAGTTATTAGCGTTTTTAGAAATATCGTTATAACATTTGACCAAAAGGTGGCGCTGTGAATTTTTTTGAGCACCTTTAGGACACAGCCCTAAAAACACACCGACTTTCATAACAATTTGCCAATGCATCTGTAAAATATAGTAATTTTTGACATAATTCAAAATGGCAGATGGCAAAAATGGCTGACCTGGGTAAATCAGACATTATTCGACTCTGCATGCTTTGCCGGATGTAAAGAGACCAATTTTATTTTTAATTTTGGACAAAGGGTTGAGAAGTTATAAGCAAAAAAAAGCCTTTTTTTGTATTTCCAAACCACTTGGGTGCAGTGTGCCGAAACGCTGTAGCTAACTTTAGACCATGGTTGTGATAACACACACCCAGTTTGGTGTGAATAGGTCAATGCAAAAGTCATTTTTTGCAAGCTCTACATTAAACTTGTTCGCAAGTTAATTGAAAATGGTTAGTCGAATCAACTTGAATTCAATAACTTTTGGTCAGTATGGTGTGTAGATCATGTGATTAAATTTTGGTGAAAATCAGAAAAATGGCCTAGGACGAGTTCATTCAAATAGGTTTTACGAAAAATTCGAAATGCTAAAAAAATGTTGACGGAAAATGATGGAAAATGACATCACAGAGTGCATTTGAATTGCCTTCAGCCATTTCAAATCAAAAGTTCTAATGATAAACATAAGTGAAACTTTGGACAAGTAATAGAGTGCAAATTTGTTTTGGTTGAAGATTAGACTGTCCTCTATTAGTGTGCCAAAGTTTGCGCAAATGCCACAAACGGTTCATAGGGCTGCCATAGACTCCCAGAGCAGAAGAAGAAGCCGAAAGAATAACAATAAGAACCAGAAAGGATACAATAGGTGCCTACGCACCTTCAGTGCTTGATCCCCAATTATTATTATTAATTATGTACTTAAGAAAACAATATAAATCATTAAATCTATAATTTAAAACATGATTTAACTTTCCAGTTTTAACTTTCTTTTTTAAACTATTTGGTATGTGCATCTTTTGGCACAATTACAGGAGCACATTTCTTTGGTATAATGTTAATATATTTCCAGAGAACGTCTGCAATGTTTTTGCAGGCTTTCTGCAACTAAAGCTAAACATTTCCCTTTGAATTCGGTAGAGGAATGTGTGATATTGACAGTGAAAGAGACCTAGTTTGTTTTTTGTTAAAGAAAATGACCTAAATCTGCTTATGCCTTTTATTCCATGGTTTATAGAGCATAGGCATGGCTTTGTAGAGTTTTATGTGTGTAGTAATGGCCAATTTAGCCAAAAACAAATGAAACCTCTTAAATATGCCAATTAAATGGTCTAATTTTGGTCACTACTGTAATGTTGCTTTATAGTTTATCAATAAACACCATGTGGGATATTTTGACAGACTGAATGTGAACTCACTATTTTTGAATGAATTCAGGTAAACTGGCTCCTACGTTGTCCCCCTCTCCAGCTGGGGATGAATGAATTTATTTTGGCAGAGGAGAGATGGGTCTCTGTATGCACATATTCCAGTGACCAGCTTTCGATACCCACAGAGTAAGCAGTGACAGCTGTTTACAGCCTCCATCTGTTCTGTTTCCATCTCTCTGTCTGCCATATTTAGCAAAACTACAACCTCATTGTGCTATGACATATTCAACAGTAGTGATGCACCAATCACAAATTTGCATGGCCAATACAGGTTTTTTCTTGTAAAAATATTTAATTCAATTAACTTGAATAAAAAAGCAAATCAAGTAAAATTCTAGTAAAATCAGCTTTGTGAAATGATGCTACATACACTTACCTGCACAACACAAAAGACTTTGGGTGATCTGAATAAAAATACAAATTCGCCCTCTTCCAGAAGGGCTGCTTATTGAACAGCAGGTGGGATGATGTTTACTTAGTGCTGTAACAAAGCAGCTGGTATCTAATCTGCCTTATACAGGGATAAACTAAAAAGAAAATACCATTCTGAATTTTATGAATGTCAAGCACTTTTATTTCTATAGTGCTGTATATAATATAAATTTATAATATAAATCCTCTTTACATGAATGAACATGAAAGAAAAGAAAGCCATAAAAACATTTGCCAGCAGAGTTGTGGTAGAATGTCTATTTCTAATTATTCGAAAGTGATTCAGTTTAGTTTAATACAAAAGTCATTGTTGAAGGACAATCAACTTCACTCCACCACCCCAAACAAGCAAGCCAGAGGCAATAGTGGCAAGGAACCAAAACTTCCCCAACTGACTGAAGTGTAGAGCAAATCTCGATTGAAATCAGGTTCAGTCAGAGGACCAGAGCTGCAGTCTAAAAGACGTTTGTGTGCTTGAGAACATTGAACATCTGTTGTAATGGAGGAGCAGGTCCAAGTGGGTCGTGGGCAGTTGTTTACACAAACTAAAATAATCTATCTTTTCCTTCACTGACGTCTTAACTGAGAAGCATCAAAAAGAGTCCTCTGGACTTGACTCATCAATGTCCTTTCTGATTGTGTGTGGGTGTTTTCAGGTGGTTTTCGACGCATAAATCACTAGAAGACCATGGGTTCCCCTCCCCTAATAGATACTTCCAATTCAGTGTTTAGGATTTCAAGTGCTTATAGTATTTTAAGCATCAGGGAAAGTCAGCTCCTGTCAGTGAGTTTTTAAAATATAAAAACAATCCACACAAGATGAAATCAACAGACGCACAAGTGCATTGAATGAAGCCACTCATAGTATTCTAAATATAAATGTTTACTCTAGTTTTAAACGTACATATTCTGCAGTTTTTTTAAAGATTTTTTGAAACACAATTATTTTATTTTATTTTACTTTACTTCAGTTTATTTTACTTTATTGTCTGTGCAGAGTTTCTGTGCAGAAATGTATTTTTGACACTGGCACACACACTGACTGTGCTTCACCATACAAAATATACCCAACTTTGATTTAAAACAGTCACCACAAATGGAAATAAAGACCTTATTATAATGTAAATTAATATTAATATACTGTAAAATGTTATAAAATCTCCAAAAAATTAGCTATTATGCAAGTTGCCCAAACTCAAATGTCACTTCTTTACAATTGTTTTATTTAATGTTGAATCGTTATGGAATCGAAGATGAAGCTCACTATTGCAGTCAATTGATGACTAATATACCATCACTGGTCAATTTATTAGGTACATCGTACTAGTACCAGGTTGGACCCCCTTTTGCCTTCAGAACTGCCTTAATCATTCGTGGCATAGATTCAACAAGGGACTGAAACTTATCCTATGAGATTTTGGTTCATATTGACATGAAAGCATCACGCAGTTGCTGCAGATTTGTCGACTGCACATCCGTGATGTGAATCACCCGTTCCACCATATCCCAAAGGTGCTCTATTAGATTGAGATCTGGTGACTGGAGGCCATTTGAGAACAGTGAACTCATTGTCATGTTAAAAAAAAAACAGTCTGAGATGTTCATGCTTTATGATATGGTGCGTTATCCTGCTGGATGTAGCCATTAGAAGATGGGTACATAGTGGTTATGAAAGAATTGACATGGTTAGCAACAATACTCATGCTGTCGTGATGACACGATGCTCACTTGGTAATAACGGGCCCAAGTGTGCCAAGAAAATATCCCCCACACCATTACACCACCACCACCAGCCTGAAGGATGGTCTACAGAACAAACCCTCATTATACAATAACTTGCCTAATTACCCTAACCTGCCTAGTTAACCTAAATAACCTAGTTAAGCCTTTAAATGTCACTTTATGTTGTATAGAAGTGTCTTGAAAAATATCTAGTCAAATATTATTTACTGTCATCATGGCAAAGATAAAATAAATCAGTTATAAGAAATGAGTTATTAAAACTATTATGTTTAGAAACAAGTTGAAGAAATTTGCTTTCTGCTAAACAGAAATTGGGGAAAAAATAAACAGGGGGGCTAATAATTCAGGGGGGCTAATAATTCTGACTTCAACTGTGTGTGTATATATATATATATATATATATATATATATATATATATATATATATATATATATATATATATATATATATATATAAAACCTGATACGTGAGCAAAAAAAACAACAACAACAACAAAAAACTGCCAATTTCTGGGGGGGAAATAAGAACTGGAATTGGGAGCCACTGCTCTAGTTTGTATTTGCACGTGATCAGAGGCCTGCAGGGATCTGCTTGGTCTTGTGTGTTAATGAATGTGAGGTACAGCTGGTTAACCAGTCAATCAAGCATCTTAGTGTCAGCAGCCTCAGAGTCTCACATTAATTCTGGTTGTCATGCAGCATATTGAGTTTGTTTTCGAAAAATGCCGCTTTCTTCCTCTTTCACCTCTGCCCATTCATAACAAACACATCCCTGGTATGTCACTGTATACAAGCCTTAACAGATTGATGGTTGCTTCGTTGAAGTGCAATAAAGCATCTGAACAACAGTGCCAAAAACATTATACCACTGGAAATTCAGTGTACACCAGGGAATATGAGAGAGTGGTTAACCTGTGGCTTTTAGCACAGCAGTCTGCTCTTATAATGTGTTCAGACACCAGTGTGAAATCTGTAAGGCTCTTAAACATTTTGTCAGGTTAACATTCAAAGTCTGCTTTGACAAACTTTAAATGTTGAGTTTACAGTTTTTTACAATCGCTATGACAGTGTTTTCAATACATTTAACTAGTTTCCTAAACTCTTAACATGGTTAGCACAACATCCGTCTTTGTAGGCTATACAATTAGCACATTTCTTGTTGCTTTGACACAAAATGCATCCAGTTTACACCAATTTATAATGCTTGAACTTCTTTTACACACAAGCTCAACCAAGAACAAAACAATGTAATTTTACAGTCAAATTTACAAATGCTTTAACACGGTGAGTCAGAACAGATAACATCATGGTCTAAACAGAACTTACATAGGCTAAAGTCAGTCAGCAGCTGTTCATATTGTGAATTGAAACAAATATGCTCCCTGTATTTTATTCCATTGCCAATAAGAAACCGTTATATATATATATATATATATCACAGCTGATTGCCAGCTAGAAAACACACTCGTGTTGAGGTTTTTCCAATCACATGATCATATGTTCTAAAAGAGGACTTTTAAGGTTTTTGAAAGGAACTTTGAGCGAAAACATGTGTTAGTGTTAGAAAACATGTGTTAGTGTTTTGAACAATTATTTGCTTTTGAAACATGTTTGCAGTGTTTTGTTAGACATGGTGTATTGTGTTAGTTTATTACTGTATTTTGAACACTAGTTTTTGGGTTTAGTTTACAATGTGTGATTTTGAGCATGTAATTAACCGTTTAGCCAATTGTGTGTTTTAGGTGTGTTAAGAGTTTAGCAAACTTGTTAAATGTATTGAAAAAACTGTCATAGTCATTGTAAAAACTGTAAACTACAGTCATTCACATTTCTTTGAATTCTGAATGATTTTATTTCTACCTGCCATTTCTACTAAATATTATTTGTCTGTATTTGGATATACTTAGAGTTTCTGCAGGTCTTAAAAATGTTTCAAATACCCTTATTCAACAATTTAAGGCGTCTCAAAATTTTAAGTCAGAGCAAAAAGTCTCAAGAAATTGAACAAAAATAAGAGTTTATGTTAAGAACAAATATTCATCAGGAGGAAATAGAAACCATTTTTTCCTATTTTGAAATAAGCTTTAAAAAACATTCACTGAAATTAGTGCTCGTTTTGATCATACATTTTTTAGTCTACCAAGAAAATGTTTTGAGATTTAAGATATTTTTAATGGAAAACAACACAAAGTTTTGAGATAGAATATCACTCATTTAAATGGAATCTGAAGCTTCAGTGAGAGTTACTTCCATATTCTAGTGTTTGGGACCAGAGTTTTTCAATTGTATCCTATCGTTGTCTGTTCTGCCACTTTTAGAGAACATATTCACATAATGTGTTTCTTTCAAATTAGTTATTACATTTTCTTTATAAAAAAGTTCTTATAAAAAGTAAAACCTCTAGAATTTCAAAATGTACATTTGATTCTTTTTTTGTATTGAAATTGCTAAAACTTGCAGTCATTAAATTAAAAATATTAAGTGATTTCTGAACAAATATTAAAACATCTCTCTTAAGTTTGCCTAAGCTGAATTGTCTGTTTGCTAAGTAAAAATGTAATAATTTACAATTACAAAAGTAATTACAAAAGTAATAATAATTGGTTGTTTCTTCAGTATACAACCCTAAAAAAAACAACATCGCTGGAGTCACTTAATAATTTGTGCGAATAGGGAGTAAGGGTTTTCTGAACTGACCAAGGCTGAAGCATTCGCCGCTGACCTCTCATTTCCGGACATGGAGCACATAAAGCTTTCTCTTGCTCGTTTTCTTTTCTTTTTTTCTTATTAACTGTATTGTTAGATCGTTCATCTGAGAAAAACGGTGATATGACCAGCTTTTTACTAATAATGTGAAGACAGAATGCTAACATTTCATTGAATTCTAAACATTATTTGACTGTAATCAGATGTAGGCAGAGTTTCTGCAGGTCTAAAAATGTGTGAGGACTTAAATTGTTGAAGGGCAAATTAAGGGTATTTTAAACATTTTGAAGTCGGAGCAGAAAGTCTCAAGAAATTGAACAAAAATAAGAGAGTTCATGTTTAGAACAAATATTCATCATTGGGGATTGTAAACTACTTTTTTCATTTAACATACACCTTAAAAAAACGTTACAGATATTAGTGCTTAGAAAATGTTTTAAGATTGAAGATATTTCTAATGGTGGCGACACAGTGGCTCAGTGGTTAACACTGTCACCTCACAGCAAGAAACTCACTGGTTCGAGTCTCGCCTGGATCAGTTGGCATTTCTGTATGGAGTTTGCATGTTCTCCCTGTGTTTGCGTTTCTTCCGGGTGCTCAGGTTTCCCCCACAGTCCAAAGACATGTGCTATAGGTGAATTGAAGAGATAAATTGGCCGTAGTATATGTGTGTGAATGAGTGTGTATGGATGTTTCCCAGTACTGGATTGCAGCTGGAAGGGCATCTGCTGTGTAAAACATATGCTGGATAAGTTGGCGGCTCATTCAGCTGTGGCGAACCCTGATAAATAAAGGGACTAGCCGAAGGAAAATGAATTGATATTTCTATTGAAAACAAGACAGAATACTGAGAAAGAATATCAGTTATTTACAGTGATCTGAAGGTTTAGTGAAAGTTTACTTCAAGAGTTATTTAATTATCCTATTATTTTATCCTATCTTTGTCTGCTCTACCAATATATTTAGAGAACATATTCATATATTGCTTTTCTTTCAAATTATTACAATTACTTTATAAAATGTTTTTACAAAGTAAAACCTATAGATACTCAAAATTTGCACAGGTTTCTTTTTTCATTAAAAATTGCAGTCGGTTAAATTGAAAATATTACATGACTTTGGAAATTAATGTTTAAACAACTCTTAAGTTTGCCTAAGCTGAGTTCTGTGAGTTAAAACATAGTAATTTACAATAAAAAAGGAATACAAATTAGCAGTTTCTTAAGTATACAACCCAGAAAAAACAACATAGCTCGAGTCACATATTAATTTGTGGGAATGGGGAGTAAGAGTTGGTCTTCTGGGTCATCACAGATGATGTTTCTTCATTATTGTGTTTCTCTCAGAGAAATTCTTTGTGTGGAACAGGATGTTTTCCACATGGACAGACCTTACCGATGGGACCAACGTGGTTGGAGCAGCTTGCATTTTCTTTTGTCCTCTGTGTGTTATTGAGTTAGAGTTGTTAAAATGTATTCTTGTAAAAACATACCTCCTGCTCGAAATCATTTTCTTTTCTGAAATGACCAAGGCTGAAGCATTCACCATGTCTGGACATGGAGCACATAAAGCTTTCTCTTGCTCCTTTTCTTTTCTTCTCAACTGTATTGTTAGATTGTTCATCAGAGAGAGAAAAGAGACCAGCTTTTTACTGATAATGTGAAGACCGAATGCTAACAGATCATGCACAAAAATTTCACTGGGTTCATTTCTAGTGGGGTGAACATTAAGCTATCATTCTGCTTAAAAAATATCCAGACCTATTTGTGGAAACTCTTAATGAAGCATACAGAGCGGAGTGACCTGTCTTTTATAACGCTCCTGACTTCCTGGCATATGGCTTGATACCGCAGCTGAACCTCATCATCACAGTAAGAAATGAGTGCCAAAAGACATGCCCACATCACTGATGCTATCATAAAAATCCATCCTTGCAATACAGGCACAAGAAGCAGCTCTCCCCTCCTCCATTAAAATGGATAAGTCAGCGGTCCACCTGGCCTCATTGCTGGAGAGATAACATTTTAGAGAGTCTGAAAGAGAAGAGGGAATATGCTAGAGCTGCAGTGCGTAGCACGCTTTCTAATGTGCCGCTTTCATTGTGCCACTGTCAGCTGTCAGTGGGAGTCGAGCTAAAAGGATGGATGTAAACACACAATGTGCTAAACGAGGGCATCTTACACGGTGTTATGGAGAGTTGTCATATCAGTGCTGTGGTGAGCCAACACAGATCCAACTCCCAGTTTGCGTTTGTGTGACAAATTGACAAAAGAATTTAAGATGCTTTTTCCCGCTTTTCTCTCTGAACAACCTTTGTCATTCAGCCTTCAATGGAAACGTGGGATATGAAAAAACTGCCAACTATATAGCATTATTTTATGCTTATTTGGAAAACACTGCCCATATGTGGTATGAATCAATTCTGTCAAAGGCAGCATGACATAGAGGACAAGCAATAGTCGGAGGACAACTTAAATAGATATTGACAGTGCATCTCTCATGTCATTGTGAACACTAAAAAATGCTTTAGACGACGTCATGTGAAAAGGACTAGATTTAAAGATGTCCAAGGCCATGATTACGCCCAGTATTACAGCGTACTCAGATTTTACAGATTTGTGTGGCTTACTGTAATCAAAGTCTCTTTAAGGCAAGTCATTTCACTCGGCGGCCATCTTTAAAACGCCTCTCGGGCAGTATGCTTGTGAATTCTGTCTGAATGAGGAAACGTCAAATTCTCCAAAACTGTTTGCCAAGCTTACAATTAGCCTACATTACATATTTGGAACCACCAATAAAATTAAGCAACAACCGTCTCATACATTTTCTTTCTAAACGTCTGAATCAAACAAAATTGTCTTTTTTTTTTCTGGTTGCCTGTGCTAATGCACATGCACACTCGAAAGGAACAAGGTCACGACACTTTGTCTTGATGGTGAATCTCCTCCAGATATGAAAGAGACTATTTGTTTACAAATTTGTGGGTATTTGAATAACTGCAGTCATGTGATTTAATGCGCTTTTAAAAGGATGAACTGTACATCGCGTTCATTTCATACAGATTACAAAACCAAAAAACGTTGGTTTTTAAGTGTAGTTGGTTTATTTAAAAGTACAGATTTCAAGCTTTATCTGGATACATTTCTTATGTCTGTGAAGCAAGTATTCACTGAGATTCCAGTGTGTTTGTTGACCACAAAACTCTCATAAAAGCACACGTCTGCTCTGAGCTTTTCTCCCGGAGAAACGTCAGTCTATAGCAATCGCTGATTGGCTTCTCTAATAGTAGGCAGGGGTAGATTTTTTTTCAACACATTTCTAAATATAATAGTTTTAATAACTCATTTCTAATAACTGATTTATTTTATCTTTTTCATGATGACAGTAAATAATATTTGACTAGATATTTTTCAAGACTCTCCATACAGCTTAAAGTGACATTTAAGGGCTTAACTAGGTTAATTAGGTTAACTAGGCAGGTTAGAGTAATTAGGCAAGTTGTTGTAACGATGGTTTGTTCTGTAGACTATTGAAAAAAATATATATCTTAAAGGGGCTAATAATTTTGACCTTAAAATGGTGTTTAAAATTTTTTTTAAAGCAAAACTGCTTTTATTCTTGTCGAAATAAAACAAATAAGACTTTTTCCAGAAGAAAAAATATTATCAGACATACTGTGAAAATGTCTGTGCTCTGTTAAACATCATTTGTGAAATATATTTAAAAAAGAAAAAAAAACAACAAAGGGGGGCTAATAATTCTGACGTCAACTGTACATATCTGGATATTGAAAGTTATGTAGCCAGAGGAACATATGGCAGCATTTTTGTCTTTAAAACAAACGCTACTGGGTGGTATGATGCCATTCCTTTTCTTGCTTACCAGCTGACCACTTACCTCCATGTAGACGGCTTTTCCGCTGTTACTAGTTTTTCCAGTGGCTCGTCACGTAGGTCAGAGGATTTGAGATGCAGAGCGTAGTTGACCGTGGCGACAGGGTTCCGGCGAACAACAGTTTCGGAAAGCAGGTGATACAAAAACAAAAGAAAAAAAATAAATTAAACATGTAAATAACAGGGTAAGAATGTGGTAAAATCTGAAAACATGGTAAAAATCAGGCTGCTGTAAGGGCATTTCTTTTTCTTGATTGCTTTTCAAAACACTGTCGGTTGGGTTTAGGGAAGTGGGTGGGTGGGGTTATCGGTCAGTTAGTCAATCAATCAATCAACAGCGGCCTCTGGTGGATTTATGTGAGAATAGCAGGCACGAATAGCACTTGCGAGAGAAATTTTAGAGCTTAAAAAGCATACACAGCGGCCTTTGGCTGATTCACGAAAACAAAAACTGCAAAAAACATAACTCCTGGGATGTATTTGGCGCTCTCCAGAAATGTATATGGGGTACGTAATCAGAATGAGCCTAGGTTGGCTTTAATTGAGACGTACCAAAACTGCACCCTAACACAGCAGCACTTTGTTCACATTATGTACACCTGCCACACATCTGTATTAATAAAGCTGTTGTAGCTGGAAAAACTCTTTGAATTTTGCGTTTTTGTACAGTATATTTTTTATTTTGCATTCTGAACGAGTTCCTTCAAAGATAAGAAAAATCATCTCAAATATTTTTTCTCTAATAATCCTTCTGCAAGCCCCAAGCTGATACCCCTTTTAATAGCGTAGCGCTGGCTTTCATCGCTGTCTGATATCTTCTTGACACAATCCTTGAAAACATAAGAAACACATGGCACGGTACTGTTTGATTCTGCAACAGTGCGTTCAGTACAAAAGAGAACTAGAGCACAACAACAGAAATAAATGAAAGAGTCCCTCAGCACGGTGCATTGGAGGATGCCCTACTACTACTATACAAAATGTTCAGAGGCATGTTTTTGTTTTATGCAGTCCCACATCAAACTGACTTTAAGATTTAATCTGAAGTATATCTTGTTTGGTTAGTTCAAATTCAACCAACCGTCCTTTTCATTTTGTACATGCATCACATGTCTCTCTTGCAGAGTTTCAAATTGATGTTGCACCATATTTGTCTTTGGGTGGCTATTTTATCCATTTAAAGCTCTAGCTAGATAAGCACTTCAGGGCATGACTGTCAAGTGCCCACTCAGGGGTCTAAAACTTTACAGCTTGCTTTTATTATTTTCAGGTTGTCTGCTTTATTTATTTTTTTTACAGTATTTGGATCTAAAATATAAAAAAATATTCAAAAGGTTTCATATGAATTTTCCTTCTCCGTATTCTAAACACAAAGCATTAACACAATCACCAATCATCAGGTTATTCAAATATGGTGGAAAAAAATTGTAGCACTTAATTAGGTATGCCTTACTAGTACTGGGTCGGACCCACTTTTGCCTTCTGAACTGCCTCAATCCTCCGTGGCGTAGATTCAACAAGGTACTGGATATATATATAAATATGAGATTTTGGTCCATATTGACATGATAGCATCACACAGTTGATTTGATTTGATCTGTAGATTTGTCGGCTGCACATCCATGATGCGAATCTCCCGTTCCACCACATCCCAAAGGTGCTCTATCTTCTATTGTTGGATTTTAGTGAGGCTGTGGGAATTGTAGCCTCAATCACTTCCTGTTCTTAGCTGACAGGTGTGGTCTTCTGCTGCTGTAGCCCATCCGTCTCAAGGTTTGACACGTTGTGCGTTCAGAGATGCTCTTCATACCTCGGTTGTAACGAGTGGTTATTTGAGTTACTGTTGCCTTTCTATCATCTGGAAGCAGTTTGGCCGTTCTCCTCTGATTTCAACAAGGCATTTGCGCCCACATAACTGCCGCTCACTGAATATTTTCTCTTTTTCGGACCATTCTCTGTAAACCCTAGACATGGTTGTGCGTGAAAATCCTTGTAGATCAGCAGTTTCTGAAATACTCAGTCCAGCCTATCTGGCACCAACAACCATTCCACGTTTAAAGTCACTTAAATCACTTTTCTTCCCCATTCTGATGCTTGGTTTGAACTGCAGCAGATCATGTTGACCATGTCTACATGCCTAAATGCACTGAGTTGCTGTCATGTGATTCACCGAGTAATTGAGCAGTTGGACAGGTGTAGATAACTCTATACTTTCTGTAGTACAGAATGTTTGTCTTTATTAATTAAATTCATTACTAGGCTTGTCACAATAATCAATATATCAACTTTTTGCACAACACATGGACATGACCTCAATCATTTTTGGTAATGTAATGTATATTGCCCATACATACAAAAAAGTACGTGGAGGTGTCTGTATGGTTAAAAAAAAAACAAAAAACATTATAGTATTTATAATATTTAGGGTTATTTCACCTTTAATGTACAAGACCGTGGAGATTACAGGACCTTGAAAACCGGACCTCAAGAAGGACCTCAAGCCAGGAATTGAACTCGGGTCTCCATGAACACCGTGATGCTATCTATCAGCACATTTAACCACTAGGCTATTGGAGTGTCTGATAACTAAAAATAGATCTTATACCATATATCGCAGCCTCTGTTTAACTTGCACTTTTTTATTAACATTTATTATTATGTATTTAGGATTAGCATTTTCACATTCTGGTTTTAATACCTAACTATTTTTTGTTAAAATTAATTTACATATGTGTTCTTTGGATAAGTGTACTTGGATTGTGATGATATGATTATCATTCTGGCACTATGTAATGAGTGGCATAAAGTGGTCTTAAAATTAAAATAATATCATTTAATCATAATATATTTTGCTGAAATATATCCTACAACAACAACAAAAAAAGATATTGTGACAGGCCTATTTATTCCTTGGAATGCTTGATTTTGATCAGTCAACATGGATTCAGCAGTTATTGTCCTCCACAGCAAAGCCATGTCTTGATTTCTACTGTGAAAATCAGATGGTGTGGTCAAAATGTGGATGCACTCTCAGCTGTCAGTTATAATCTTTAAAAAAAGTTGGCAGTAACATGTACACAGAGCCGATCATTCGTATATGCATAGTGCCGCCAAACCAACATTGGCCCCCTTCCTCTTAAATGTGAAATAATTACAAGTGCTGTTCAAGAGAATTATGCTTTAGTTTTTTTTTTTTTTTTTTTTTTTTTTTGCCTTGAAAGCACTTTAATTGATTATTAAATGTCCACATTCCCTTCTTTACCATTAAAAGCATGCGCTATTGCCATTCCTATGCATCCTCAGAATCAAGCAATTCATGTAATAGTATGTAACTGTCGGATGTGCTCCATAATGATAAAGAGAAACTGTCTCGGAGCAGCTTCTGTACAAGATATTTGAAGAGAAACAAAATGGACACTTTGGTATTTGGCTGTGTGTCTTGGCATGTTTTATCTCAAACATAGCTAAATGTGTCTTAAATGTAAACAGTTCGATTCAGAGTTCAAAATGAAAATAAGAAGCTTTATCCCTTATTTTCACGTCGCAATGCTTACAGGTATGTGTGCTAGATACATTTTATTTTCGCAAATACCCCAAATGCATCTGAATCATGTTTACAAAGAAAAAGAATGGAAAAGCAGCATAAAATGAAAAAAATATGATAGTGAATGACTCCTAATTGAAACTGCAATAATTCCTTATCATTGTATATTCTCATATATTTATATTTATAGATAAAGAGATGCAAATCCTTTTTCAGATATTTTTTATCTACATCAATTTTGCTGTACAGTGATATGTTTGCAGTTTTTGTTCCACTGATTGTTTTCTATGGTGTAGTGGCCAAATTGTTCTATTATAACAAATGCTTTAGGATGATAAAGGCTTTAGCTCTAATGATTTCACATCAGTACATATTTATTTATTTGGATTGTGTGCAGTCCTTCACTCCAAGTTGGATCCTGATAAGCCTGCTGGGGGTTTATTTTGAGATAATGACTGTACAATATCCACTACTTAAATCCACAAAAATTATTTCAGAGGAACCGCACCATGAAAGATTTAAATAATAAAAGCCCGAGGGACACACAGTGGATCTACAGATGGCAGGCTTCCAGTCTCCCTCAACATTTTCTCCAAAGAATTCATTTCAGAGACATGAAGCTGTATTAATCAAAACTGGTAGCACAAAAATCCAAGACACACAAATTAAAGTCAATGAGCAGAAGCGTCATGTAAAGTAAGCAGTTGCGGAAGTGAGATTAGACACATTTAAACAGCAGTGGAACCTTGGGGCTCTGTTCTTTCAGCAGGGGGTACCGGCAGCCTTGTTCATTTAACAAGTGTTAATCTGTCTCTGTAGAGGTGTTAAAAAAGCCTAAGCGTTTAAATGAACGCTCCTCCTGCATCCCACAACATACGCTATGTGATATGTGTGTGTAGTAATAGAAAATTCTTTTAAATACCCAATGGGTGAGAACAGGGCTAGTAATTATTGATCTGTATTGCGATAGGCAAAGTGAATTAGCAATAACAGACACGGCCTTTTTTTTCCAAATATTTTTCATGGGTGTATTTATGTGTTGAAATTGCTGTAATTGCGTTGTTAGTTGGGTCAGGCACAATGATGTGCAGGTCATGTTTGGCAATATTGCTCTTGCAAAAGCCATTATGACGGTCTGGCAGGCCATGTGGGATGTGAGGGGAATATCTGCCGTTGCCAACCAGCCTGTTGAACTCTTAATGTCAGAAAATGTTGTTCCTGAAACCTTGTTTCTTCTCATTGATTGGTCACTGCTGCCTTTGCAGTTTTTACAATGGAGATATATCTATTATTACCCCTTGTGTATTGAATAAGAATGTAGCACAATGACAGGCTTTCATTAGTGGATTAAATCTCTGGGTAAGCCAATGCATTTCCTTGACCTCAACAAGTACAGAACATAATATAGCTATTGCATGTATGTTAAGTCTATTATAGTATCCATTTTTATCCATTAAGGTTGTGATTATACAATCTTGGATGCTTTTTTAATGCCTTCTCGTGAGTCTAGTCTGAAGTTGTGATCATGAAAACTTTTGACCACCTTCAGAATAAACACCATGGGCTCTATTTTAGAACAGGGGGATCTGTAAAATCAGGTGCCGGATCAAATTTCAGAGATCCGGATCATGTGTGTTCCAGCACAAATTAAACCCTGGTTATGATTATGAAGTGCACTTAATCAATCCCACAAGGCACAGCAATAAAGAGTGTACTACCCATGTACAGTCAACAGCTAGAAAATCCCCATTGGCACTGGGGGAGTTTGCGCGCTGTATGAATTTCCGCATCTGACCACAAGATACCATTTAAACCATAATACTATCAGTGCATAGTTTAAAAAAATAAACATTATTTAATTAAATTAATGTTTGTGTACATGGCAGATATCAAAAGTCTGATGTTAAATAACTATCACATGGTCTGACAGAAACATTTAAATCTACTCCGTCTCAGGGATTTTTCAAACAGCAAGGCACAAACAAAACGGCATCCCTTCCATTGCTCAAATTCACTTTATTCACTCCTTCAAATGGACTATATTATTAGACTAATGTAGGGAATAGTGAATAAGGGTATAGGGGTGATTTCAAATACAGCACTGGTTTCTTCAAAAAATCAATGATCTTCGCTGCCTGATTGAGACACAGTTTAAAGTGGACATCAGACTGAACAAGAAGGACTGATCTAAATTCCATTGTTCTGAGCCATGTCTTTAAAATATGGAAATTTATTTTACCACAGTATTGCTGCGCTCGCTTACAACTTCTGGTTGCATTTGCATTTAAACGTTCATCTTTCATCTTGTTTTACACCTGAACAAGTAACTGAATGCTTAAGTCTGTTTAACTGATCATATTTTAATTACATTACAACATTAATGCTGTAAAACGAACCTTATGAATTTGAAAATAGTCACGTTATCATTTCAGCAGAAGTTCATTGATGTCTGAAAAACACTAGCTGTGCATATACCTCATTGTAAAGTCAGGTCAAAGCAGTTGAGTAATGTAATGTTCCATGTGTCAAGATGAACAATGACCCCTAAAACATTGCTTATAAAATTCAGTGTTTTCATATTTCATTTCTTTTAATTAAAGTAAATTCTTTTGAGTGATTTGTTGTAAATATCATTTCAGTTTAAAATTGATTCTGAAATCAAGCTGAAATCAAGTGTGCTGTAAACTATTGCAACAAAGATAAAAAAATAAGCAAATTAGAAAAGGTAATTGATCAATGTTTGTGTGTAAATAAAAGACTTAATTAAAATCTGGCCTATTTAGCCTAAAATCTATTTAGCCTATCTGGCTAAGTGGCGAATGTGTCTTTTTAAAAGACTTTAATAAACCTCTCAAAGATTGTGTAAAAAAACAATATATAAGGTTATATTCAAAACAACTTGGGTTGTTTTTATTTGTGCTATATATACTGTCAATAGCTACCTATTTTTATGCCCATTTTGGATTTGTGCATAAAAAATGGTTGATGGAAACATCATGATGCCCATAAATTTTGAAAATGTGCACAAAAACATAACTGAGTAGGATAAACTTTTTATTCAATAGGAAAAGATGCACATAAACAATGATGGAAACACTTTTACTGAACATATTCCAGTATGCTCATTAAAAAGGTCATGTGATTTTTGTTATAAGAGATCCATTCATTCATTTTCTTTTTTCGGCTTAGTCCCTTCATTAATACGGGGTCGCCACAGCGGAATGAACCACCAACTTATCCAGCACATGTTTTACACAGCGGATGCCCTTCCAGCCGCAACAATAATATTATTAATGACCAACAGGATTGTCAAAAGCGTCTGTGCTCTGCGTCTTATGCCTTTAAATGCCACCACACATTCATTGCATGTCAGCATACTGTCTTCTGAGGTGCAAGTCATTTATTAAATAAAGAAAAGATTCTTGCAGCTTCTTCTACCACAGCAAATTCTGTTTTTACTGTTGATATTTGGTGTCAGGAAGTGACGATTTTGTTCTCTTTGACTTGTTGGATGGAAACGCTGCTTTATTCACACATCTTTTATGCAATATTCCAGGTTTGCACATAAATTTAATTCACATTTTTGGATGGACACATAGCTAGTGTCATGTATGCAGTATGTGGAATTAAAAATGATTAGTTGTCATGAAATTAAAAATCAACCATATCCTTTGTGAATGCGCATTCTTGGTCTTGTGATGAACAATTAATCTGTGAGTCTACACTTAAATTTCTTAGAAGCCTACACTTAAAAAGGGCTGCAATCAAAATCTGATTTTTTAAAAGAACTAACTAGTACTTTGAGCAGTTTTTTTTAGAAGAGTACTTACTTTTACTTAAATACTTTCTTGACACGATACTTAAACTTGTAATTGAGTGTTATTTTAGTGATGTAAAAGTGCTTTTACTTGACTTGAGTACAAAATGTACTGTGTAAGGGATACATCTAAGGCCTCTTTTATTTATTTCAAATTTCTTTTATTAGGTTTTTACATGGAATATCAACCATAACAGACATTTTATAATTATCCATCCATGTTAGTTTATCCTACCCCAACCCCAGTTGAACATTTCCCTCCCTCAACAGCCTCTGACTTCTCATTAAGAAAAGAGCAAAACAAAAAAAAAAAAACAAAAAAAAAAAATAATAATAATGATAAATAAAATTAATAATTAACCATAATGATAAAAAGGTAAAATAAATAAATAAATAAATAATAAAATAAATAACTAAATAAGATGAAAATAAATAATACATGTTTTTATTCCTATGTTATTGCTCAGTTTAAGAATCAAGAGAGTTTGCTAGTGGATAATCTAAAAAGGGGTGCCACAACTTGTCAAAGGTCTTTAAAGAACCAGTAAGGGATAGTCTAATCTTTTCCAATTTAATACAAGTCTAATGCATCTTTTTAAACCGGATTAATGAAGACTGCCAAAAATGACCTTTTCAAATTGAGATGTCATTTGACAGAGCCTGATGTGCCGAGATATGCAGACCTATGAGGACAGAGCCTTGCGAGGTACTGTCATGAGCAATTTTTTGATTGAAACAAATTTGGGTTTTACAAAATCATTTACATTTACCTATTTAAATTACATGGCAGACTTTTTTTTTTGCCAAAAATCAACATGACTTACAAAAGAAATATTTACATACTAGCATGTCTTTATGCGCAGAAGATTGGGCATAATGAATATTTTCATACACACACACACACACACACACACACACACACACACACACACACACACACACACACACACACCAAACAATTTCCCTATGATGTCAAAATTGAAAAAATGTGGCAAAAAAGACGATGTTGTTCTGTTGGCTTCATCGAATGTTCAGCATGCACTGAGGCAGTTGCTGAGTGTGACGCAGCTGGGATGAGAATCAGCACCTCCAAGTTCGAGGCCATGGTGTGTGACCTGAAAAAGGTGGTTTGCCGTCTCCATGTTGGAGGAAAGTCCTCACCCCAGGTGGAGGAGTTCAAGCATCTTAGGGTTTTGTTCACGAGTGAGAGAAGGATGGAACGTGACAGTTGATGTACCAGTCTGATGTGGTAAAGAAGGAGCTGAGCCGAAAAGCAAAGCTCTCAATTTACCAGTCAATCTACATTGCTACTCTCACCTATGGTCATGAGCTTTTGGTCATGACTGAAAGGACAAGATCTTGGATACAAGTGGCCGGAACGAGTTTCCTTCACAGGGTGGCAGGGAGCACCCTTATAGACAGGGTGAGGAGCTCTGTCACCCGGGAGGAGCTCGGAGTAGAGCCGCTGCTCCTCCACATCGAGAGAAGTTGGCTGAGGTGGCTCAGGCATCTATACGGATGCCTCCTTGTCGCCTACCTAGGGAGGTGTTTAATGCATGTCCCTCCAGAAGGAGGCCTCATGGAAGACCCAGGACATGTTGAAGGGACTATGTCTCTCAGCTGGCCTGGGAAAGCCTCGGGATCCCCCAGAGAAGCTGGAGGAAGTATCTGGGGAGAGGGAAGTCTGGGATTCTCCCCTAAGACTGTTGCTCCACGACTCAGCCCTGGAAAAGTTGATGAAAATGAATGAATGAATGTCAAAATTTACCAGTATTGCTAAACTTGTGGGGACACTTAGTCCCCACAACATAAGGAATACAAGACATGCGGATACATTTCTTTGGTGATTTCAATTCAATCATTTCGTGGACATGATGTATGTAGTATAATTGTATAAAAAGGAGCACTGCCTGTAAAGCTGTATATGTGCACACATTATCTAGGATTGGTGCACTTGCTCACTGTGCTTATATTTGGCTCTTTGATTACCTCCTTTCATAGTGGATGAACTGCAGACACATTTAGGCGACATTGTCATCGGGATATTACGTTTCAAGCCATCCATTTTGCATTTGAAATGAACATAGGGGAAGGAGACAAATCGTTAAAAGATTAAACCTTGGAGAATGAATGGTTAGTGTAACAAAAGAAACCTGCCGCCTTCAGCTGACAGAGAGAAAATGAAGGCAGGGAGAATGAAAGA
The DNA here is from genome assembly GCF_903798145.1 of Danio aesculapii. Classification (NCBI taxonomy): domain Eukaryota; kingdom Metazoa; phylum Chordata; class Actinopteri; order Cypriniformes; family Danionidae; genus Danio; species Danio aesculapii. The sequence continues at coordinate 44,650,827 of NC_079441.1, read as the reverse complement.
CAAGCGAAAAAAAAGCTACTATCAGACAGATGGTGATAAGCATTAAGTGTGGCTGATCTGATTGCAGTGAAGAGGCAAGGTGATAAAGTGCCACCCTTTTCTATATTTGGGTTAAAGATTAAATGGAAGGAAATTGAACCTTTTTGTCAAGCACTGTAGAAAAGCTTCCTCCACTTATGCTTGGCAAACTGTCTCCTTCACCCCTCCTTCTGGGGATTAATGTGTGTATGCATATCTGTCAGAGAGATGGAGAGGAGAGCAATTTGGTGTGTATTTACATCTCTGGGCGTGAGTAACTGTCTGCTTCGGCGTGTGTCTGTAGAGGTGTAGAGCTGTTGAGCGTGAACGTTTGTATGAAAGTGCAGTCAGCTTTCATTAGCAAAGGCTCGTTGCGCTGGGGGAAGCGTGTGTTATAGAGGCAGCCGTAACAGGCGCAGCGGACACTCACAGACGCTCTCTCTCCTCTGGTTTGTGTCTGGGGGCAGGACCTGCATACTAATGGCCCCCGTTTCAGGCTTGATCAATGAGCACAGATCAGACACTGGCTACCAATCTCTCTCACTGCAGAAACGAGGAGAGGCTCTAAATACCTTTAAATGCAGGTGCAGTGATGCTTCTGATCTAGCAGCAAGGGACGTTTTAGAATCGGTTTCAAAGCTTGCACAATCTATGTTGGACTTTTACAATATAAAATAGATCATGTAGACCCAAGATTTTTAAAATTAATTTGTGACTTTATATTTGTCTTTTTGTTTACAGTTCTGTGTTGCAAATAGTAGATATTTGACTGACAATTTGCAACATTTGAGTTGAACAAGTTGGCATATAATTTAGGGAAATATTTGCTGTCAATCTTGATTTTAATGTTTATAATAAGCCCACTGCATCTTAAACTTTAAACTTGACACCTCCAAAAATACTGTATATCACATAGATAGTAAGTAATGCATTTTTATTTATTTGATTTTTTGAGGGGCTTTACCTTTTATTGGGATAGGAGAGTGGAGGACAGACAGGAAAGTATTGGGAGCAGGGAGAGGGGAAGGGTCAGCATAGGACCTCAATTCAGGAATCAAACTGCTATATGTTAGCGCACTTAACCACAAGGCTATTGGCGCCGGCAGTAATGCATTTTTACATTGCTCATTTAGTGTGCATGGCCATACACCCAAAGCGCTTAACAATCATGCTGGGGGTCTCTCTACACCTCTACCGGTGTGCAGCATCCACTTGGATGATGCGATGGCAGCCACAGGACAACGGCGGCAGTGTGCTCACCACACACCAGCTGTAGGTGGAGTGGAGAGACAAAGATAGAGCCAATTCGATGGATGGGGATGATTGGGAGGCTATGATGGGTGAGGGCCAAGGGAGGGTATTTGGCCAGGACACAGGGGTTACACCCCTACTCTTTACGAGAAGTGCCATGGGATTTTTAATGACCACAACATAGAGCCAGAACCTCGGTTTAATGTCTCATCTGAAAGACATAGATGTGACATCTTAAAGTTTTAAACAAACAGGTGATTAAATTTCATGTTAATTCTAATTATACATCTACATCCATAGAACCTACATTAAACAGCTACATATAAATAATTAAATCATCGATTAAAAATGATTTTCATATAATTGATCACCTGTTGTAAAGGCTTGGGGGTTTGAAACTTTTAGTTGTCTGGTGATGAGCAGGAAAGTCACCACCGGTGTGATAGTCTGCTATTAATTGTTTGTGTTTTTGGAGTCTAGGAGTGCCAGCCTATTAATGTTTTCATTGTCATTTTAATTTTCACAATCAGACGACTTGCCTTGGGGCGATAAAAAATTGCTACGTTCTGTGTGGGTTATGATGTACAAATGACCACACTGTTGACAAAACACTGCTTTTTTTCTTTGAAATATTGCTAATGTCTGTACCTTTATATGGTACCTTTACCTTCTGTACCTTTATCAGAGGATGGTGCTGTGTGTTGATGAATAATTTTAGTCATTTTATTACATATGTAAGCTGAGAAAATATTACTGTTTCTTCTATGCCAATAAAGGACTACTGGGACATACCAGGGAAAGGAAGAGTTCATCACATACACATCTCTGCCTTTTGCTTACAGTAACCATGTGCTTTTTACCACACCCAATTCATGATCTTCTTTCATATAACTTTGTCATGTTTGGTGTTATTTGACAGTTTATGACGATGAAATAAGACATTGATGTACAGTTAAAGTCAGAATTATTAGCCCCTCTTTTATTTATTTTTTTTTTTTTTAAAATATTTCACAAATGATGTTTAACAGAGCAAGGAAATTTTCACAGTATGTCTGATCATATTTTTTCTTCTGGAAAAAGTCTTATTTGTTTTATTTAGGCTAGAATAAAAGCAGTTTTTATTTTTTTCTGAAACATTTTAAGGTCAAAATTATTAGCCCCTTTAAGCTATATTTTTTTGGATAGTCTACAGAACAAACCATCATTATACAATAACTTGCCTAATTACCCTAACCTGCCTAGTTAACCTAATTAACCTAGTTAAGCCTTTAAATGTCACTTTAAGCTGTATAGAAGTGTCTTGAAGAATATCTGATAAAATTAATCAGTTATTAGAAATGAGTTATTAAAACTATTATGTTAAGAAATGGGTTGAAAAAATCTATCCGTTAAACAGAAATTGGGGGGAAAATAAACAGGGGGGCTAATAATTCAGGGGAGCTAATAATTCTGACTTCATCTGTATATCAATATACAATCTATTTACTATTTTTGAGTCATGGCCTAAGGAGAGTATGTTAATGTACTCCCACCACTTTATCTCCACAACTTTGCTTTCATGTTTAGCTGGTTTTGGGGCTAGGTATTTCACTCATGTTTGACAATGCTTTGCTCAGGGTATAAGAAGGAAAGATGTTGATCAGGGAGAATGGCTTTTACTCTGCGTCTCCCACACACCAGTGCATAGCCTTATATGCTAACAAAGGCAGTTTCACTGTCTTTGTTGCTCAGCAGTGCATACGTTACGTTTCTCTATACAGGATGATAGTTTGTTTAATTCTACTGTCTGTATATTTAAACATGTAACTTAATAAACAAGTTTGCCTACTTTAATGCGTTGAGGTTCATACCCTTTATTAATGATGATAAAAACTTTAATGGAGTCAGATTAATTACAATGCAGTCAGATAAATAATTGATTTAAACATGCCATCCTTCAACTGCTTTCTGTTTTAAATTATTGGTTCAGAATAGCAGTGTTCGTAAATATAACAATAATACAAAAAATACAAATATAAACAAAAACAAAGAGAAAAAACCCACACATAAAGACAACCTTAAAGCATCAATAAACTAATAAGTAACCAAACAAACTAGAAAACAGCAAACGAAAACCAGAAAGAATAGGACGCAGGAAAAATAAACACAACAATACAATTTCACACAGGATACTTAAAACTCTTATTCAGTGATTCTCAGCAATGATCCTTTAGGGTCAACCCAATACTAAAAAACAATCAAACAAACAAACAAACTTTAACACATCTGATTCAAGTCATCAACTCATTTGCAGAGCCTTCTAGTTCTGAAATGAATATGTCAGACAAAGGAAACATGCAGTGCTGTTGGCTCCTGTGGTGTGTTTAAGAACCACTCCTCTTATTAATGCTTCCTTGTTTCCTTTCTCCAGCGTCCCCCAGCTTGTGACATGGAAACCAATCAGAGTACGCCATCTTGAAGGACATTTCAGGTTTTTTTTAGTTAAATATATCACAAGGAGACAAGGAATGTGGACTGAGAAGTGCATCTCATTTCTTATTTATAAATCCTCATTTCCTTTCCTTGCTTCCTGTTATCATTTTTAGGCCCTCCTCCTCAGGGTGTGAGGATAAAGGAATCACAGAAAAATGTATTCGTAAATTGGAATTTTCCTGATCACCTGAGCAGCACTTCAAAAGGTCATTGGCTGCATTCATTCCACACTTCCTCAACTCCTTCCTCATGGCGCAATAGAAAATTGAAATGTCCTTCAAGCTTGCTAATGTTAATTGGTTACTGGGTCACTGGCTGGAGGATAGAGTGGCATGGAACAAATAAGCACCTATATGTGTATGGAGAAGCACCCCAAGTGAATCCTATGTGCAAGCTGAAAAATATGATACATTCTCCTCCTCCTTTAATTCACAATCACAATAAGAAAAAAAAATAGCTTTGACTTTGCAGTTTAATAAATCTCACATTTGAAAATAATGTCTTATTAATATTTATTGGGACTTTTTATGCGACTTTATTTATGCAAATTCACCAGCATCATCATTTGGGCAGGTCAATTGAAAGATAATGAATCTTTGGAATACTTTTCTTCTGTTTTTCTTCTAATCATCCGTTCTTGTTTCGTCAAACAATTCAACTTTTCTTTGCGGTTTCCCTTGCATCTTAAGGCGGTTGGAGATAAGTAAAAATTTTGTACCTTGGGAGCGAACAAGAACAATTTGTTGACCTAAAAGATTTGTTCAAAAACACTGATTCATTCACCACTAATGTTTTGTAACATCATGTAAAATAAGCACTGTTGTGGGTTGGTAATCTATTCAGTTGGAGGAGACATTTCTGACAGGCACAGCATGCTTCCAGAATTAAAGAGAGAATAAAGGAGCAGCGCTGGCTGTCTGAGTCACCATAGTGCCAGTTTTGCCTATAACAAATTGAAGCTAATGCAATGAGGATGCAATCTTGTTCGCTCTTGCTGTCTCTCACCTCTCACTCTCCTGCTTTCTCTTAGCTCCCATTTACCACTCACTTTCCTTTTTTATTTGTGTTACCACTTCCCCTCTTGAGGATTCTGCCCAGTCATCATGTCATAAATGGGAAGAAACCTTGTCCATATTTTGGCAAAAGCACCCCCGCTGTTTGTACGCTAGAATATTGACCTGTCTCCATTCCACTTCACTGAGCTTATGCTAAAGTGTGCTGAAGGTTCCTCAATTCTTTACTTTTCTTAAAGGGGTAGTTCACCCAATAATGAATATTCTGGAACGATTTGTTTCATGTAGGACTTATCTTCTTCTGTAGACATTATTATATTGGTGGCTTTTTAAAATTAGTGTGCTTTCATTTACTAGTAAATTGCTAATTGCTAATTTACTAGTCATTGCTAGTAAATATTAAACATTAATGAAGAATCACAATGTGTTATATTGTGCATGCATGTTTATAAATTAATCTTCCATCTTTTACTTATTTTTTTAATATTATGAGTGTTGTTATTATTATTATTATTATTTTTAAAAGTGTGCAAAAGAAAATACATTCATAACTTATATAATCTCTCATACAGAAAGAGACTTACAGATCTTGCATATGCTTTGTATTTTCTTCCCTTTAACAACAACAACATAAACAGTAAAACGTGGGAGCTACAAATCCTTTAGAAGATTGTCTTTAAAGAAGAAAGGGAAAATGTTTAGACACATAATATTAAATGTTACAATAAAAAAAAAAAAAAAAAAACTGGGCATATTGGTGAAATATACTTAATTCATTTACTCCAAAATCCATGACATATATCATGTGCACTGTATCAGTCCATTCTTCAAATGTAGGTGACTCTAATTTTAACCATTTTTTTTGTAATGACTTTTTTTTTTTTTTACCACCTGCCAGAAGAAGTTTCCTGTCTTTATTAATCCATCCATCTAAATTTATATTAGCTAAATATAATGATTCACAAGTGAAAGCAATCTCTACTTTAAAAATGGCATCTAAATGTATTTTAATCTCTTTCCAGTATGGGGTTAATTTCTGACAATCCCAAAAAACATGATGGTGATTAGCTATTTTTTTCCCCTACTCATTCTCCAGCAACTAGTGGCCTTTGCTCTGTGTGTTTTCTGTGATGGTGTGATGAAAAAACTTTTTTTTTAAACAGAATTCTCTCCACATGCCTGAGCTGGTACATTTCCATTGAGTTTTACGAATAGTTCCCCAATCCTCATCTGAGATAATCAGATTTCCTTCTATTTTCCATTTATCTCGAACATATAGTGTATTTTCTGGTACTGATTCATGTCTTACTTGAAGGTGTCTAGATGTAACCGTACTGACTTTTACTCTGCGTTGTGTTGTAAATGACAAGAGGACACCATTTTGAGTCTGCACAGAGAATGTTATCTTGTTTGTGATAGATCGGCAGCTTCAGCTCATACCATTAAATGTATACTCTTTAGTTAAAGGAAAAGGTGGAAAAGACAGCTCAAACAATAGTGCAACAGGTATGGCTGCTTGAACTATACCACCTTGATGTTAACCCCAAGGGGGAGAAGAGGTGAAACCACTGTCGCTTTGCAGACTATTTTTACATTTATATTATGAACACAATTTTAAATGAACAGTAACTAAACAGGAGGAAAATATAGTGAAATCAATATGCTTGAAAGGATCCTGTTACATAGAGAAGTCATTTTGATTAAACGCATATTTTTTCCTTTAGAAATTCAAAGGTTTGGATTATAGCCTTTTCAAAATAAGTGTTATAGTTAGAAATTCCTTACTAATCCAGATTCGAAATCTGTCATCCTTTTGGTTAGGGATGAAATCAGTATCGGAGGCACACCTTCTGAATATTCTTGATGCATCTTCCAAACTACATCATTTCTTTGTTTGATTAGATTGTTGTAACTATTCAATGCGAAATAATATATATTTTTCATATCAAAATTTTCACTAATAAACATCTTTTTCAGGGAACAAAAGGATAATTTTAAAGTATTTTTGTTTTTGCAAATATATACTTCTTTTGGTTAATTAATTAAATGATTTTTGCCATTTTCAAACAACTGATTCTTTAACTAACTTAATGTAATTTAGGTTTTAAAACTTTAAGAGTAAATGGTGTCTTTTTTATGTGAACTATCCATTTGAGATGCTCTCTGAGTAACCTATGCTTTATTATATGCACTCAAATAATCTTCCGCCTTTGTCCCCTGCTGGTTTACAGGGCAGCTTTTAAGTGAGCCTTGAGTGTCAAGCTTCAAATTGAATCAAATTCCCAATAAATTGCCATTGGCATTATTATGCGTGCAGGTGGAAAGAGTGTACTCAAGGACGACCATTGATGTGTGAGAAGAGGCACTTTTCCCTTCACCACCACCAGAGGCAGTAGAGCATCTTTTTTAACCACAAAATTTCTGGTGATGCTGTTGTCACTGAATCACTGGATAAATTTTACAAGTAACTGAGAAGTCTGGCCCACATACAAACTATTGTATATGTTTTTATAGATACATTGCATGCACCATTAGCGCTGAAGACTGTGGATACACCATCACACGGTGCATTTTGTTACGCACTGAATATTTTGGCACACACAATCCTCTTCTTTGCTCTCAGAGTGTTTCTTTTTCTGAGAGTGGGACATGTTTGCCATACCCTCCTGCATCCCTCATGGCTTATTCATGAGCCAGTGTTGTGATGGTGGTTAGCTGTGTGGGTTCAGAGTCATCCACGCTCCTGCCACACTAAACAATGGCAGAGATCTCGGCATGTTTATTTATCAGAGTCAGGGTGCCTAGTGCTACGGGTCTCACATCATTTATCTCTGCTATCAGTTCGGTCGCTGTCTGCTGTAATGGGGCCTGCTTGGCCTGTCCTCGGAGAGACAGCTCCACGGCGGACCCTTCAAAGGCACCTTGTGGCTACTTAATGAGCCACTGGATTATTCTGCTTTGGTTCATAATTGGCGGCTTGGGGTCCATGTCAGACCCTTGTGCTGGGACTGAAAAATAACATGATAAATCCTTTCTAGATACGTATGCACATTTGTAAAAATGCAGTGTATGTGCTCAGAGAATGATACTGCATTAGACGGAACCTTTAAACGCTCCAATATACCTCAAGAGAAATTAATAGGGGTCGTCTAATGGATTTTTAAAGGTATGGTCCAGAGTGTATTTTTAAGGCTTGGTTGTGTTTTTAAGATGCAAAACAATGTGTGCTCATGCTTCATTTGTAGACAATCACATATTTTTTTTTCATATATCTTACTTTAATTACGTACAGCTACTCAGCCAACATGAAAACGATATTTCCTAGTTCCTCCAAAAACCTGCTCTCAAAAGGCTGTGATTGGTCAGCTAACATAATGTGCAGTGATTCACGGATTGGCTCCACATCACCAGGAAGCATCACGTCCAGTCACTAGCACTATGCTTTGCCTCTGCTGTGTAAATACTGTCAGTCAGTGTGAGCCTGAATCAGACAGAAAATGAAGAGAACACAGCTGAACCTCATGCCTGCCTCTAAAATAAAATCGGACAAGTGTCTGAAATATTTATTCAGGTTAAGCATGTGTAAGTAATATGAAACATTCACATATCCATTGCGGGTTTGTTATTTGAGATGTAGAACGCAGGGAAAGCGTCCGCATAGAGAGAGACACTGCAGCGCTGGTGAAGATTGTGAGTGTTTGCAGGGGTTTGACTGATAAATATGAATTTGTAGCAAAAATTTTTATGGTGCCAAACATCATTTCCCATTATTTACATCCTTGTTTATGTCCTCGCTACAACATACCATTAACGCTAGACACTTTGCAATGTAATAGATCAATTTTAACAAATAAAAATACTTTCAGGTTGTGGCTCACAATCCACAGCTTCTCCTATTATGGTTGGAGCTGCTCCTTTGAGGAGTTTTTTAGCCGAATCCAGCATTGAACTAGGAGATATTCTGGAAGCTATCCTTTGTCAAATGCTAGAGCTATACCTTTATTATAATTCTCTGGAACATAATTAAAATTAAATTGTAAGCACTTCTCACTTTGTGTCGTGTCCTTTGGAAGCCCAAATATAGAAACAGAAGAAGCTCTGTGGAAATAGTAGCATTTGGACAGCATTTTAGCTTTCTCTGCTATAACATTACAGCGCCTTTTGCCACACCCTTTCGCTGCCCGGGGTGAATGCACGTAACCTGAAGCGTTTGTGATCTCACTAACCTGGATGGATTTTTTTGTAGTCCCCAAACTTTGTTCGCTATGGGTTTTGCTAAGCTAACTTTGTAAGAGCCAATGTCTCCCTTTGCATTGAACTTTGAGCGTATTATATTCAGAGATGTTGTTTATGTTCACACAGCTACATTACACATCAATGAACGTTTAAAATATGAGATTAGATAGTGGAGCATCCCTTTAAGGCTACATGTTCATGCAACATGTTCATGCTTCTGTGAAAAAAAAAATCACAATAATTTCAACTTATTTTTCCTTTATTGTAAACAATTCTTTTTCTTTAATATTAAAAAAAAATTTTATTCAGAGAATAAAAAACGCTGATTGATTACTTGGTACTTTGATTGGTTATCTGGCTTAGGGTCAGTGCTTAATTTGAGCATGATCCTGCTATGTAAAATATCAGATTTTTGGGTTTTCAATTAACTGGATGATATAAATTAATTGGTTAAAAATAAGAGTTTGAAACGGCTTGTAAAGCAAACCTTCTGGAAAATTTCCCCCTGACTGGAAAGTACCTTTTAAGCTCTATTGGATCATGCCAGTGATGTAAGGTTTTGAGGCACCGCTCTAATGGAAATAATTCATTCATTCATTCATTTTCTTTTTGGCTTAGTTCCCTTATTAATCTGGGGTCGCCACAGCGTAATGAATCACCAACTTATCTGGCATATGTTTTACGCAGCAGATGCCCTTCCAGCCACAATCCAACACTGGGAAACACCCATACACTCTTGCATTCACACACATACACTCCGGACAATTTAGCTTATTCAATTCAACGACAGTTTACCGCATGTCTTTGGACTTGAGGTTAAAACCGGAGCACACGGAGAAAACTCACACGAACACGGAGAGAACATGCAAACTCCACACAGAAATGCCAACTGACCCAGCGGGGGCTCTGACCAGCGATCTTCTTGCTGTGAGGCGATGGTGCTACCCACTCGCCACCGTGACGCCCTTAATGGAAAAAAATCTCCATGGAAAAATTCTTCAGAAATCCATAGAAGGAATTCTAAAGTGATTTAAGCTGGACAAGAGAGAGATCAAGTGCATTATTCAGTCAACAACTGGAGGATGGACGACACCATGATTGAGCATGTGTGTTTCTTGTGAGATCAAATAGATTTAAGAGATTGAAAAAACAAACAGAAAAGCTACCATGATTTTGACTTGTAGTTCTACATATCACCAATAACACATTAGTGTTAGCTTTCTGTATGCCTTGTAGCACTATAAAACACTGTGCCAGTGTTTTGTAGGACATGCATTCACCCAAGTAACAGACACTCAAATCACTGGTTGTTCCTAGTATGCTAGATTAGACCCTGTTATGAAGTAGAAGCTCATATACTGTAGTTGCCTCAAATTGTGTTTCTAAAACTAATGTTATTCCCACTTAAGCAGGTACTTCTGCTAATAGTTCTAGTATCTCCATTGTTAAGGTCCCTACTGTCTTACATTAAAACAACAATCTTGTATAATCTTGGGTTCTATAAATGAACTTGATTTGAAGAATGCTGACTTGACAAAGCCTAAAACATTTAATAGTTTATAGATGAATATTTATAGATAGATACGGCATATTCTAGATATATACTCTAACAATGCCATTCATTGAAATACAGTAATTCAAATAATTGGGTTCTTCAGTTCTCAATTTTATTTAATACTTGTCATTTATGTTATTGTCAATGTTTCCTCATAAAAATGTAAATCTCCAGTACAGGCTGTCAGAGATTTGTTGTACACCAAATGTAGAAATCAATTTTGCTACTGATTGCCGCTGAGTGAGTTCATCATCAGGCTTCGTCTCAACAAGTTAACATCATGGCTGTCATAAAATAAACACAAATATCTGGAGTGAGAATATTTAGCTGCTATTGACAAATAAGCAGGGGATTGAGCTCCTAAAATCCCTGCTACTTATTGAAAATCATTATGCCACTTTAGTAGAGAGTGAACAGATGATGTTTTTTGATGGTTCATAAGATTATTTCGGGGAGTTCCAGCCCCTGTTGGTAAAGGAAATTGTAGCTTGTGTCACTTTAGATGAGAGCTGAGATATGTGGCGAGAAAGACAGGGCCGATCAAGGGGACTCTGCTTTAAGCTGTCCCTGTGGAGGGGCGGCTCTTTCACTGCCACAAGAGAACCCACCACTCAGTCTGTCTGAGTTTTGTCATTTCTTTCAGTCTCCAGTGCACTGCCCATGGGAGAGTGGTTAAGCTTCACAATCTCTGAAAGGAGAGAGACATGTAAATGTTTCTAAACTCTGTCAAGGCCTCCATCTGCATATTAATAACCAACTCACACAGCTGTCCTTTCACCCAGAGCTTCATGGAAAAACATAAATGCTGCCTGTTAAGTGTAATGAGTGCTGTGTTGAGTGGCTTTTATCATGCTAGTCACAATGATAAACATTGTGAATGCTCGAGCTTGACAGTGAAATGAAAGTAGTTCATGAAATTTGAAATCTAATTGACTTTTTTTTTGTCTTGTGTACACTTTTTTGTGCATTACATTTCAGAATCAGAAACCAATAAATGGCACCATTGTCAAATTCTTAAAAATATATCTTAAGTTTTTGTTTTTTTAACTTTTCATTTCTAATAAACATCTTTAAGTGTATACATGGTCTTGGTCCTAAGGTAGTCTTCGAGTTGATACATAAATTCAGCAGTGATGGGGCAAAGGCTAGACGGGAAATGAGTTTGAATTGTAGAATCTGCAGATGCAGAACCACTGTGGGTCAGTCATCCTTTTTCAGTGAAAGGTTCACATCTATGGAATGCCATGCCTGTTTTTCTGTAAAGCTGTAAGAATGGTTGAAATCTTTACAACAATGTGAACATTACGTGTTATTCTTTCAGGTTGGTCAGGTTTACATTTCTCTTTAGGATGCAGATTGACTTACATTTTATGTTTGTGGCTCTTTATATGCTGTACATGCTTGTTGTATTGTTTTTTTTATTTGTTGATTTTTTTTTTTAATGAGAGTCTAACCTATGCTTTATTATAGTTTATGATAAAGTTTATAGTTTATGCTAAAGCTTAACCAGGGACAAGGGCTGCGAATTAGCTTCATGCTACATGCCGCATCCTATGTATGCAGCATCGGTTGTCTTTGTATAGCAATGTCAAGTGTTTTGTCCCTGTTACATAAACAAACAAATTTAAAAAAAAATGTCTATGACTATCCTGACTAAAGATTTAGGGGTGTCCAAAGGGCCGGTGTCCTGGAGAGTTTAACTTCAGCCCTAATCAAAAATACTTGAACCAGCTAATCCAGCTCTTACTAGATATACAAGAAACATTTTGGCATGCATGTTGAAGCAAGTTGGAGCTAAACTCACCAGGACACCGGCCCCCCAGGACCGACTTTGGACACCCCTGTAGTAAGTGATTAGTCGTCTAATGAAATGTTTATTAATAAAAAGTTGAAATCATAATAATTAGCCTTTAATTGTCTACATAGCAATCAATTCACCTTTTTCAATTCAATTCACCTTTATTTGTATAGCGCTTATACAATGTAGATTGTGTCAAAGCAGCTTCACATAAAAGGTCACAGTAAATAGGAACAGTGTAGTTAAGTTTGTAGTGTTTAAGTTCAGTTCAGTTTAGCTCAGTTCAGTGTGGTTTAATAATCACTACTGAGAGTCCAAATATTGAAGAGCAAATCCAACGATGCGCAGCTCTACAGATCCTGAACCATGCAAGCCAGTGGCGACAGCGGAGAGGGAAAAAAAACTTCACTAAAGGCGGAAGTGAAGAAAAAAAACCTTGAGAGAAACCAGGCTCAGTTGGGCACGACCATTTTAATTTCTCCGCTGGCCAAACGTCTTGTGCAGAGCTGCAGTCTCAGTGGCGGAGGCTGGAAGCTGGCCTCAGCGAAGACACAATTTTTTTAAATGGTCAAAATCTAAACTGTACCTGAAAAATACACATGTAGCATAATGTTGGATGACAATAAAGACATTTTCCTATTGAAAAACTAATCTTTAAATTAAACAATATAGTAAAAGTTATTTATATTAATGTAATTATTGTTTTATTATATTATATATTAATGTATAAAAAATAACATATATTAATGATATAAATTATATCATTAAATAATATATCATTATATAAATATATAAAACATTTGTAAAAACTGAACAAATTTACATAATTCACAATACAACATAAACACCTAACCCAGTTACAGTAATCTAACACTAAATAAGTTACAATAGAAATGGCAGCAAAGTAGTCTGTATTCTTGATGTTACAAACCAACATTAGATTTCAGGAAATCTTTTCCAGAAACATGATTATATTGGCTTTCTCTACTTAAAAAGACGCCTCTCCTGACTTACATGTTTTAAAGATGGAGTATACAATATAAATAATACAATTTGAAAGAAAAAGCCTGGTTGCTGCTGCACGGGCATTCACTGCATAAAAATATGCCAGAGAATTGGTGGTTCATTCTGCTGTGGCAACCCCCGCTAAATCAGGGTCTAAGCTGAAGTATAGTGAGTGAGGGAGAACAAGCCTGACATCATACCATCTAAGTCAGCAGTATTCAATCCTGGTCCGATTGCGACCCCTTGCACTTCTTATTTTGCATGTCTCTTTTGTTTAACACACCTGATTTAGCTATTCAGTCTCTTAGAAAAGAGCTCCATGAGGGAACTGTTTTCAGGACGACATGTTCCCTACATAGTATTCGCTGCTCTCTACCCACTGCACACAGAAAAAAAAAAAAATGAAAACAGATTTGTGCTACACCACTGTTTGCAGCTATTTAAATTATTACAGAAGTATGAAGGGTTATTTAACCATAATCATGTGATTAGCATAGAAGTCACATCTCACGCATGTCACCCTCTGAATTGAACACGCTTTCAAACTGGAATCATGGCAGGATATCATGGGATGTCCACTTCTCAGGGCACTTACATTTGAATGAAACAAAGAACGGAAGTGGTAAAATCAAAATAAAATATGCATAGCGAGAGATCGCCAGGATCTGAATTGAGAGCTGCTGATCTATGTCACGGTCTTTTACAGTGTGCACTTTCTCACTAAAGTCTTTTCCATTTGGAAAACAAACAACAGCCCAGTTCAGTTCTGACAACTTGTAGACAAACTTAGTAGTTTAAACAAAAATCAAGCTGCACGTGAACAGTAAGAAGGTTTAACAATAATTGTAATTACAGTTATATTACTTCATGGTAACTGATTTAAAATGTAGCCTATTTGTCTCTATGTAAAAATACTGATTCCTATCCTATCTGTTTTCTGTGCCTCTTATTTCAGAAAACATAGATACATAGAATCTATGTTTGTTTTTATAGTGCATTTTAAAATGCTGATTGTGTCAAAGCAGCTTAAAACAGATAACAATATTTCAGACTGTATCAGGCAGGCAGGAGAGTAGGGGTAGAATGCTGAAGTAGTTCAATTGAACGAATTCAATTTAGTTCAATGCAGATTCCACAGATGAAGTTGAGTTACATTTACAGTTTTTCTCAATTGCTAAAACAATAAAAGCCATTTACTGAAATTTACTGAAGTTTTCTGTTGCCCGACCTCATTTAGCTAGTTGTGCAGTCTGTTGTCAACACCTTAAACCAATTGACATGGTAACACAATATGCAAATCTTACTTTGACTTTTCAGCAAAACTCTAAGCTCATTCTCATTCTCAAAACACATTCTGCACTCGAATGCACATCTCATCCATACTGGTGAACACAAGTAACGACAATGAAATACAAATAGAGAAAAGATGTCATTGATTACAGTTTTTCTTAGTTGTTTATACACAGTTACTTGTACTTCAGACACAATGACTACAACATGTAGCTGATGCACCAAACCCCTGAACCAATTCTGCTAAACTACAAGCACAATTCCTGCTTTACACTGAAATTGCTGGTTTTAAACACACCTTTTCCAAAACACTACACACAATTCTCTGCATTTGGCACAATTTTCATGCAGAAAATCTCTTGTTTTCACAAGGAACACACTGTCTTTCAATATTGTAGTCAGTTGTTCTTCTTAGCATACTCTCATCACATGAGTAAACACCTGTCACACATAACTGCAATTTAGAAATCAGAGCTCATCTGGTTCATGACTGGTTCACTGCCCACCCACGTTTTTTAGTTGTTTATTTCCCTCCATAGTCTCCATTCTTCGATCCCATTGAGGGTTTTTTTCTGCCTGGGAATGGAAAGTGTATGACTGAAATCTACACAATTTATTTTTATTTATTTATTTATTTTTACTGTAACTGTATTCTGTAAATACTTCTGTTGATGGCATATGTAGACCACGTTATGTGAAACTTTGTGTTGGTTGGGATGAACACTGTGTACACTGTTTTTCTGGGAAAAAATACAGTAAAATATATTTGGGACCGTCTATTTGTGTGTTTTGAAAAAAAAAAAAATATATATTCTGAAATATTTTACAATGCACTTATGTTGGCCTACTGTTCTTATGAATGTCTATTTATGTGATCGTTTTTTTGTGTCATTTGAAAACAAAATACCATTTTGAGAAGAAATCACATTGTTTTGAATGTAAAGTTTCATTTTGCAGGAGAATTGAAGGGTTTTCTCCAATGTGTGTGTGTGTTTTTTGATTTGTGTGTAGAGTTCTGACAATATGAGGCGTGCTTTCAGAAAATGTGTGTAAACAATTGGGAAAAACTGTAAACACAACCACTCAAAATTGATGTCACGTTCTTCAAAGGATGTGACACAACCAATATAAACCAGTTCAGAGAGAAAACAGGTTGTTGAAGGTGGGAAGGAGAGTGTGTAAGCATGGATAGAAGAAACAATGTGAGAGGACTGCAATGGACAGTTTATGGACTTGTACCTTCCTCCATACTCACCTTTCCTGAATCAGATTGTTTTTCTCCTCTTGGAGATGGAAAGTGTATGATAGACAACCCTACATTGAAGCAAATCTGCTGCACGTCATGGATTTAGCCTGTGGTGATATAGGTGAGGAATCATGTCAGGGCTGGATATACAGCATACAAGAGGCTTCTTCTCCTGTTGCGTCAATAGGGACGATATTGTTTGTGATGTGGACCAAGTGCTCTGGGATGACCCAGTCCAACCTAAAGACAAGAAGAAGCAAATTGATCACGTTTCCTCCTTTGATTTTTGTCCCTTTTAGTATTGTATACTGTAGTATAGTACATTGAAGGCTGTATACTGTACAATGAACAAATTGTATGGCCCTGAACATTTAGATTAAAATTGAACTTCTCCCTGAGAACTATATGTTTTGAACAATGTGTTTTCGGTTTTTAGTGTTGTATTTGCTGACTGCTTGATAGTTTGTGTCATTCTGATGACTTTGTTTGTTATTTGAGAGCAGTGCTTGATTTTGAACACAGGTAAAACTGTTTTGAAGCAAAAGTTTTGCAAGAGGAGGCAGAGGTTTTGTAAATAGTGCTTGAATAGGAAGCTTTGTGTTTAATGGTTTAAGAAAATAGAGCAAGGTTCAGAAATTGTGTTTACGCTATTAAAAACTGTAATTCAGTTCAGTTTAATGCAATTTAATACTAATTGACATAGATAGAAAACAAACCTTGGGAGAAATTAGGTTCAGCTGCGGTGACCAGTTCTTCTCTGGCCAAACATAAAAGGCTAGTCTGAACACTCCATGACAGATTCTCAAGCCCTCCAGTGTCCAGACTACCCTATGGGATCAGAGATTCGTCTTTCACTGGGGTCTTTGCAGGGGTCAGTCTTTTGCTCTTGACTCATCGACGACCACAACAATCATCTGCTCTTGATAGAGGCCGGATCCAAGTTTATGTGAATCTCTGGATGAGGAGAAACTGTTAGACCCAAATGAGTGTAGATACCATTCAAGTTACAGTCTTTTTGGGAAGTGTTCCCAAAAAACGTGTTGTTCTGGTTCAATACTAGTACACCGGTTACACAGGTTTTGGTACCCAACCCTATCAATTAATCCATAAAATGTCCACAGAGGAGGAAAAAGTCATAAAGGCTTGAAACGAAATTGAGGGAAAGTAAATAATGACATTTTTTTCCACACAGCAAACTGTCCCATCTTGTGTTTTCTTCCACTTCTCCCCAAAACCCCAACCTCACTCCCTCATTTCTATGACTCAGCTTTTTTGTTAGGCCATTAGATAGTTTCTCATTGCATCTGTTCTGTGGCCTGGTTACTCATAGTTCCTTTAATAAATTGAAATGTGAGAGGCGAAGCAGCCAGAGCAAGCAACACACTCCTGTCACAATGCATTCTGCTTTCTTTGCTCCAGCATAAATGAACGGCATCACTTCCTCTATCGCAAAGTAGCTAAATGCTCTAAAAGAGATTGGTTTTTCTGTTTCCGAAGAGTCATTTACAGTGGCTCACACTGGTCCTGGCTGCATCACAACACTCTATTACTTAACAAAGTGTGACCACATACATGCACTGCCACTTCCTTATCCTATTATTTGTCAACCCCCATTCAAAGAAGGTGACAGTGGCCCATCTAAGGTGAAGTTTTACACAGCAGGTCTGGTAATAACTGTACTTCTGCTGTGGATTTTGAGGACTCCTGCTGAAAATGCTTACATTTATGTGACATTTTAAGGTGACTTTGGGTCAGATTCAAAACTGACAAACTTTACGAGGGAGTTTTTCTCCCCTGTAAAACCCTTTCTTTGTTCTAAAAGTGCATTTTATTTGCTGGACATAGTTATCTATTTAATTAAAATAAACAAAGATAGTGTTTAACAATAGTGCAATTTCATCCTGTGATGACATGTGCCCATGTGAATCATTCAACTAAAACGATATCTGATTTAAAAATGGCAGTGTATTGGGCTGCACGATATTGCAAACATTTAACATTGTGATATTTTTTTTCTCTGCGACATATATTGCAATATAAATACAATTTCACCAGACTTAAATAGTTCTGTTTGCCAAGTCACTACTTCAGATTGATTGGGATGATTTTGTAGGGGAGTGAAATATTAATATATTTTTATGTAATTTATTATATACATATAATAAAAAAATACAGTCATAAATAAGCACAATAGAGCAAATATTACAGTGAAAAATACATAATTTATGTCTTTCTGGGAAGAGTCTAACAGTATCTTGTTACAGAAACCTACCCAGTACACCTCCAGGTGGGGGAGCAGTGGCTTGAGGGGACTTCTACCCGCTACCCCCTGCAGCTGCCCTTAATGGGGTACCACTCCCCAATTCTTGTCCCTGCTTTGTAGCCACATCCAGTAACTTGCCTTCACTGCCTCCTCCGCCAGCTCCTTAATAGCTCTCCTCAAACTCATCCCAGATGCCCCGATAGCGTGGAGAATATGAATTACTGACTTTCCGACAAATCCCCTGCACCCGACTTCTATGGGATGTTCTGTTGCCATCCAACCCTTGACTCTATTACGCTGCTAAGTCAGAGTACTTGTGCCGCTTGAACTCATGTGCCGCTGCCATTCCCTCCTCCCATGGCACAGTAAGCTCAAACACCAGAACCTTCTTAGCCACTGCTGACCAAATCACTGCATCTGGTCTTAGTGATGTTTGCGTGATCTCAGTTGGAAAGATGAGTTAAGAGTCAATGCGCATCTCCCACCCCTTTCCACGTGCAAGCATGCACCTTGTTCTCTCTGTACCTGTAGTCTGCCCCTCTTTCCAGGTCTGAGGAACCTGATGTTTGGCCGAGGAGATGCTGATGTGCTGTTTTCTTGTACTCTGCATTTTTCCACATGCTTTGCCAGCTTTTTTAGCACCTGGTTGTGCCGCCATCTAAAGCGGCCCTCCGTCAGTGCAACAATTCCCGACAGGATATGTTGCAGGCCTGCATTGGCTTTATCGCACAGGGGGCATTTGTCCTCAGTTCCGAACCACAGTGAAAGATTACGGGGACAGGGGAGGGTATCGTATGCTGCTCTTACGAGGAAACTCAGCTGTGACTGTGGAGTTCACCAAATATCTGCCCCGGTTATGGCCCTGTTAATGATGTCCTCCCAGTGGGTCCATACTCCTTGCTTGCCCTGGGCAACAGCCTTTATGAAATAGCGGTCCTGCTCCACTCAGGAGACCTCTTCCACCACCATAACATCCCTCTGCTCCCTTGCAGCTTTGGACCAAAACTGTGATCGCTCTCCCCATCCCAGGCCTGCTCTGCTGGTTTGAACTCTTCCCATAATCTCCTTGTGTTGACGCCTGTCAATGGCTTGGTTGACCTCCTGCACCTCTGACTACTTCAGTGTCTCCACAAATCTTGTGTGTTTTGACCTGTGGTATTTGGTCAACTGTAATTTCAACTCAACATTGCCTATCTTGCAATCTGACTTTTGTATACGCGCACATTGCAATATCAATGCTCAAATGATCTATTACACAGCCCTCGTGTACATATAAAAGTCAAGGGCCAAAAACTCTCACAATGGATTCAGCCCAGCAGACAATCTTTAGTATTGGTCCCGGCAGTTAGTCATTCATTTGATTATCCTAAACCCTTCTGGATGTTCTCTGATTGTCCTTCTTCAAGTGGCAAAAGGCTACCACTAGGCGGCAATGTTGAAACTCCGAAAGGATTTACTTGTTGTTTGGATGCAAATAGTTACAAAAAGAATACTTGGAGACAGTGAAATAAATAAAGAGAAAATGAGAGAAAGTGAGCAGAGGAGGGTGGGATGTGGAAGAGAGTATTATGCCTCAGGTTGTTGGCTTGTAGATAAGGGCTCTTGGCTGATTGGAATTTACTGTTACATACAATGCAGGCAGTACTTGCAGCCTCTTAATATGCAGGATGATGTTCTGAGTCACAATCTGAAATAGAGCAAATAATGAAAATTGAGAGTGAGCGAGAAATGTGTGGCATGCTTTGAATAAATGTCCCACTCGTGGACAAAAAGAAATTGTGACAGCGGTGAGAAAGCTCTCTTCTCATTTGACTCCATAAACGCAAACTGGATAAAAGGAATTTGCATGACATTTTGGAATAATGTGTCTCATCTAGTCAAGGTGACAGATGCAATATATAACTTTCTTAAATATGCATGGATGTGAGTGCTTCCTTATGACTCTCACAGGCCATTTACTAGTGTACCTCTGAGAATTGGACTCAAATCTGCTTTGTGGGGATATAAGATGTAACTAAGAATTAGATATGGGAGGCAGACGTGCAGTGGATGTGTTAAAGGTAAGTTAGTGTCTTAAATCAGAGTTGTAGGTAAAACACGCTGTGCTTTATTATAAACACTGACTTGCTTGTCAGTTAACCAGCAGGGAGTGTAGCAGAATTTAAAACAGAGCACAATCCCATAAATCGAAGATAAGTGTGAAGAATTCCAGAGGTTGCTCTACTTAGAATGCGCAAATTGAAGTACACATACAGAGCAGCTCATTTCAATCATAACCAAATGCAAAGCATAAAAGCAGTACGAATTAAGTCAGGAACAAGCAGAGACTATGACAATAAAGTGTTGGTTTTCTAAACACACAGGTGATTCTGGCAATAAAATAATGGTGCAAATACCAGTAAGCTGACTAACCCATACCTTTGTAAATCACATATATTTTTATCTAAAAGTGAATCTCCTATAGATGCTTATGCAATAATGCTAGCTGCAATTCTTCTTTTCATTGTGTTTTTTCAAACATGATTCAGTTCAATTCATGTTTATTTCTATAGCGCTTTTACAATGTAGATTGTGTTAAAGCCGTTTAACATCGACGTTCTAGTATATTGAAAATGTGTCTGTACAGTTTTAAGATTTGAAGTTTAGATTAGTTCAGTTTAGTGTGGCTTAAATTTCACTGCTGAAAGTCCAAACACTGAGGAGCAAATCCATCGATACGCAGCTCCACAAATCCTAACCATGCAAGCCAGTGATTCACCATTTGACGAAAGTGAAGGAAAAAACCTTGAGAGAAACCATGCTCTGTTGGGCATGACCATTTTCTTCTCCGGCTAAACTTCTTGTGCAGAGCTGCAGTCTGGGCGCCGGAGGCTGGAGAACATTGGACGTCCATCGTGTTCATGCTGGCCCATAGGATCAATGCAGTAACTAGTCTGTCACTATGGTCTTTCAGGAATAAGTCTCACGCTGTCTGCTCCTCCATGACCACCTTGATACCTTGGCATCATTTCTTTACAGGTCTTGAATCAATGGTGCTGCATAATCTCTAGGGACCTCAGGATGAGTATGCCCAAGTGGAAATAGAGAGTAAAGAAAATAATTAGCGTAGCTGCTGTTCATAGTGTAAATAAACAAGATGCAAAAATGAAGTGCTATAAATGAAAATAGTATAGTAACATCAGCAAACATGTAAAGCGTATGAGTATTTCTAACAAAATGTCTGGTACATTAGGACAGGAGGAATGTGACCTGCAGGTGGTTGTCAAGCCAGCTTACCTGCGTGGAGCCCACTCGTGCATCATACTGTTATGTGATGCATTTTGTGTATGATGCATTGTGTGTATGATTTACTATAAAGATTGGTCTTTAATCTTTCCAACAACATTGTTTGATTTCAGTCTATGACTAAAATTGTGCTTTAAAATTGTTTCACAGATCTGTCTTCATTCAGTTCAAAAATAAATTTAATAAAAAAATGTAACAAAGCTTTAAACAATATAAAGAATTAAAAAATGTTACATTACATAAGCATTACTGTACAGTCTAGATATTGTACGTCTCAGCATGAGAGACTGAGAGAGTGTGTTTGTCATTGTCAGTGTGACATTGTCAGGAAGGCTACTCCAGTTTAGTGGCCATAAATGAGAATGCTCAACCTCCTTTAGTAGACTTTGCTATTCTAGGTACTACCAGCCCTTAGTTTTGAGATCTTAAAGAGCTGGTTGGATTGTAGCGAGACAGAAGGTTGGTTAGATAACATGAGCTAGATTATTTAAAGCTTTATAGATGAGAAGCAAAATTTTATAATCAATACGGAACTAAACAGGCTGCCAGTGTAAGAAAGATAAAATTGGGGTGATATGATCATATTTTCCACATCTGGTAAGAAATCTATGACAGGTTTTTTTGTGTTCAAATACATGTTACAGTACTGTATATTCAACATGGGAGGTTGGTGTGGGCACTACATAAAGGGCATTTCTGAAGCTTGGGCATTGTACTAAAATAGTAACACAATAAAGATGGCTTTTGACATGGTGCAATGGACCAAGTACTTCATCCAATTACAAATTAGCTTTCATTTCAGCTTAATATTATTTGTTTTGTTTTTCAAGTAATATATTTTAAGTTCAAAACATAGTTAAATATAAATGTTTTTGATTAAGAGCTTAACTCAGAAATATTTGTTTAGATCAATGTAAATTTTTTTATTTCCTCACACAGGCCAGGGCATGCATATTAAACAGAAGCTCAATATGATTTATACTTTCATGGACTTAAAAAAATGTTTAAGGCAAAAATATTTATTTTTCATTGTGTCAAGTGATCAAATTTAGATGTAAAACCATCACCCTATTTTTTTAATTGGATGAATAAACATTTTGTTGGAATAGTTGTGTTGAATAAAGCTATATCTTCTTGTTCAGAACAAAAAGATAATTTAAATTAATTGACTTACTTCAACAAGACAAATATCCTTTGTACCAGGTTATATAAAACTGTTTTCATGAAGATAGAAAATATTAAGGCAAATTATTTATTATTCATTTGGTTAAGTGATAAAATTTAAATGTGAACCATTACCCTAAATTTTTTAAATTGGTTGAAGGAAAGCTTTTTTTTCCCAGTGCATGACGTCACCTATTCAAATGAAATGAGAACAAAAATGTTCCTAATTGTTTTAGCTGTTTTTAAACTTTTATTATTTTGGCAATTATACTAATGAATGGGTAAAAATATAAAAGAAAACTCTAAACAAGGTATAGAGACAAAGTACATTTAACAGTAAACACGTCAACTGCCAGGTCGTTACATACATAAAACCAAAAAAATTTCATATGTCCCATATACGTCACTACTGTTTTGTCATATCTAAAGACATATAATGTCACAATATTATGCAAATGTGTCTTCTAAAATCATATAGAGCTGTGTAGAGTCATCAACATTGATGCTAAGCCAACCCAGAACTCCTAATATCTCCCCATCAGACTCACCATCACTCATGGCATTTAGCGCCTTTAATTTTGCCATTCATAAATCACCTTCTTTTATCCATTGTGACTAAAACGCATTACTGCTTTCTCAGTGGGTAAATGGCAATATAGGAACACAGACGGTTAAAATGTAAGTGGCAAAAAAATGACGATGTGAAAAAAAGCCATTGTATTGTTAAATTTTTTAATCTTCTTTTATCCAAACTTTTTTTAACAGCGGTGGCTTGTAAATTACACAATTTTAGTAAATTACGATGACTGGAGGACTTGATTGAAATTTGATAACAGCTATGATAAATTTTGCCCGTGATGTGTTAAACTGTTTTGCATAAAATCAAGGAACGTGCACACCAATCAAACACATCCTGTAGTAAATATTTAAATAGATAAGCAATGTAAATCAGTGGAATTCAAAAATGCATTGAGTAGATACAGGGTAAATACGTTTCTTGTATGCTATGTGTGCATGAGTGTGAGCTTGAGCATTAAGTGGCATTTGGCAGTTCATTTAATGGCCGCCGTTGTTGCTATTAACAAGGCTTTTTCAATTTCACTGAAAAGCTTCTTTAATCTGGCGCCTATACTGTAAAAGATTATATGATCAGTTAGTCCTGACAGCATATGTTTTAGGTCATTGGAACTTAATAATCCAAGCTATTCATGTTTTAAGTCAGTTTAACATAATATAAAGTTCAAAAGACTCATACGGTTAATTTGATTCAGCTTAAAAACTTAAGGCAACCAGGGATTTTTACCGTGTAGAAATTAATAAAGAAATTCATAATGGGTTGTCAAATGTACAAAATTAACTCTTATCTTTAATATTATTTGATTGGCTAACCAAGCTTTTGTGGTGTGTTGTATTATTTGCAGTGTTGAATTGCCTATGGAAAATGTTTTCTTAAATTGAACCACAAATATAGTGTTACTGCGACAGTTACTTCAGCTGAAGGTTTTAAAAGGCAAGTTGATTATGAGTGTCCCTGACATAATGAGCAAGCCAACATTTGTTTTCCGAAGCCAATTCTAATGCTTCCTAATACTAACAGGTATAATTTCTGGGGGTGAAGTTGGCAATGTGGTGCAGATGGCTGCAAGGTAACACCTTAATTCTTTTTTTACTTCCACTAAAACCAGTCTGCCCTCTTCAAATTATACTACTCCACCACTCACTTAAATATCCAGAGAAGCACAGAATAATGACCACTCTCTATCACACTCTGCAGACAGGAAAGGCCCATATGATTTTGAAGCTTGACTGCTCCTTAGAGCACCACTTTCTAATTCAGGATGCACCTTGAATCGAGTAGCACTCCCCTGCTTTGGGATTTTAGAGGGTGATTAAAGGCACGCTGTTTGTCATTGTGTCTGTGCACTTCAGAGCCAATATAAAGTAGGAAGATATTGGTTTTGAGGTTAACACAAAGCAAGGAAATAGAGCCCAAAAGTCAGGTTCTGGAAGTCAAACTCCATTCATTTCCTCCATAAACTGACTTTTAACAATATCAATAAGATAGACCTGTTGTGAGCTCTGAGGTTGTTAATAAATTTCAGATCTACAGATCTATCTGTCTGTCTGTCTGTCTATCCGTCTGTCCGTCCGTCTGTCTGTCCATCCGTCCGTCCGTCGTGTATATGTATGAATGCGTATAGATGTTTTCCAGTGATCTTTATGTATATACATATATATAAAATTCCAGCAACTCTCATGATTTTCCTTTTTTTAAGCTGTAAAGTACATTCTTGTATCATTCATTCATTCATTTTCTATTCGGCTTAGTCCCTTTATTAATCTGGGGTCGCCACCGTGGAATGAATTGCCAACTTATCCAGCATATAATTTACGCAGCAGATGCCCTCTCATCTGCAACCCATCACTGGAAAACATCCATACACACTCATTCACACACATACACTACGGACGATTTTTAGCTTACCCAATTCACCTATAGCACATGTCTTTGGTCTTGTGGGGGGAAACCGGAGCACCCGGAGGAAACCCACGCAAACACGGGGAGAACATGTAAACTCCACACAGAAATGCCAACTGACCCAGCCAAGGCTCGAGCCAGCGACCTTCTTGCTGTGAAGCGATTGTGCTATACACTGCGCCACTGTGAAACATGATAAAGCCCTCATTCTTGTATCTTTGTCCAAGTTACATGTTCTTTTCACTTCAAGTTTGTAAATTTTCATTGCTAGTTGACTTGGTTTAAGTATTAATATGCTGGTGAAAACAGAATTATTTCTGAATAAATTTTTCCAACGACATTGATTGATTTCAGTCTATGCCTAAAATTGTGCTTCAAAATTGTGTTTCACAGATCTGTCTTCATTCAGTTCAAAAGTAAATTTAATAAAAAAATGCAACAAAGCTTTAAACAATATAAGGAATTCAAAAATGTTACATTACATAAGCATTACTGTACAGTCTAGACATTGTAAGTCTCAGCATATATTCAAATAAGTAAATTTTGCCAACTGACAACAGCTGCTTGTTAACCGAATATTACCGGTTAACTGGTTGGATTAAAATTAAATTCTTATTTAATTAAAATAAATATTAATTGATGTGTCTATGTTGTGTCTGACACATTAAATATTGCATTTTAAAATCCTGATTTATTTTAACCTGTGAACAACAGCATACATACAGAGTTATCATTATGCAAAAATCAAGTAAATCATTGGATTTGTTTGATTCGTAGATTATGTAGGCTATTTTAAAAATGGATATTTTAATTTATAAGGTTGGTTTTGTTGGTTGTACAACAAATCATCAAAACTGTAGTCTATTTGTTGTTTATGAGCAGTGCTGGAGATGGAGAGAAAACCCCTCCAATTTGTGGCCAGCTTGTTTCCAAAGCAGAGCACATTTCACAAAGTTTTATTTGCGGCTTCTTTCTCTAATTGTGCAAAAAACAGAAGTGTTTATGACACGGATCCAAAAGGACAGGCATCACCATCAGTGCTGGTTTGGCATCAACTTGTCTATGTCAAGCTGTGAACAGCAATCTCCTTTCATTTTGCTTCTTTGGCAAAATAGGTCTGTAGGCACGTGTGGTTGCACATCAGTTACCATCCTGCGAGTTAACAAATATGTGTTGCACATTTATGCAGCCAAACTTAAAAAAAATGTAAATAATATTATTTTTTATAATTTAACTGATAGCCTAGCATTAATTGTTTAAAATTAATTGTTTAAAAATGCACCTTTTCGGTTATTTGTTAATCGGTTATTATAAGCATCCCTAATTCAAGCACACAGACATGTATTTGCAAACGTACGTCCAAATATCTACAAATACTAATGAGAATAGGTTGTTTTGGACAATGTGTGTCAGATCAGTGGCGTTAAATGATATTACAGTATATCCATCTGACAAACAAACACACAAAACCTTTTAACCAAGCGACAACCTCCCGCTCTCCCTCGGGAAGCCAATACGGAAGTAACTGAAACTGCAATTCATCAAAATTTCGCTAGTCCTGGCTCCATAATAGAGCAAATTGCAATTGAGCCCACTGTTTGAATGGCCAACTTTACAGCAGAAAAAAAGGTGTTTACAGCCTGGTACAAAGAACGATTTTGGTTCATATAGCTATTATTACCCTCCATGACAACTGTGAGGGGGTGAATTTTTTTATAACTCCTACATTTCCTTTATATTAGGTTATATTAAGTTTGCATAATTAAGGGCTTGGCCACTTGAGTGACAGCTAGGTCTCGCTGGTCGCCGTCACTTCACCTCAGCAGACTCCGGCAGATTAGCTACTGATCTCAGCATATTCATCATATTTTTGTTTTGTTTTATGTGGCTTTACACAGTCAGCTGCCTTTTGGACTTATTTCTTAGAATTATCAGATGATATGGGATGCTGTGTGCATTTAATTGTGCTCACAAACTATTCATGTGGCCTCGTTTCCCATGTGAGTAAAGTTATATACTTATATACCATCTCTATAAATGTATTTGTTTTATTTAAGATCATTTATCATTAAAATTTTTCTTTAGACCCGTAAAGGGGTCTAGAACAGTCTCTAGAACAGTCATCTGAAGCGTTATCATACAGTGTTATGCTGGAGTTCATCAATAGTCTTGCATTTACTAACAGACTATATTTGAAGTGTTTGGAAGTAATTCGCGTTTTCCTCCTGTTGAAAAACGTCATAAGAACAATGTTTAGTGGCTCAATGTATTACCACAGTGTTTTTAAAAGTCTAAACACTTTATTAATATAGTGTACAGCCAAGCACATGTGGTCAGAACACAAACGAGTCGCAGATAATAAGTATCAAGCGTTTCTCCCAAAGTAAAGTCTGTCTGCCAGGTCCAAACAAAATGCCAGCAGGTGTCTGTAGCTCCGCTCACTCTCCGCCTCTTTGCCCTTGTTTGATATCCCGCCATAGGTGCGATGACGCGCGAACAAAATGGCGACGGTTGATCGCGCCTACTTGTAGCTTCATTTGCGCTCTTCAGAAACCTATGGGTGACGTCACGGATACTACGTCCATATATTTTACAGTCTATGCTTTTAACACTGGCCATTATTAAGTCTGGCAGTATTGTCAGCCTTGCTACTACAATCTCTATGATACTAAGGAAGTAAAATGATCCCCGAAATACTGTTAAACACTTACTAATTTGTGCTTTTGGCTTGTGCCAAATGATCTATAAACACCCGCATGTTTGAAGACCTGACAGAGCTGTATTTTTCCCTTAGAGCAAGATGTTTAAAGTCTATTCTCTGAGAGTTGGCAGTGAGGCAAGCTGTATAAATTGCAGCACAAACACAACACTGCTGAGGCCATGACCACATGGGTCATTTAGAAATGGAGGAAAGCAGTCACCGTTTTTGTCATATCAAATAATGTACAAGAGCTACTAACCTCTGTTCCTGGTCCACCGTGTTCAGCTGAACGGCTTTAAGTCATAACTTTAGGAGAAGTAAGGTTTGTGTGTGTCTACTTGTCTGTATCATTTCAACAGACCTATACTGTTCCTAAGCCCATATTTAATAGATAAAAGCATGTGTGTGTGTGTTGAACTGGAGAAAGAAGTGTTTCCACTAACTCATCCGCTGACCTGTGTGCCATCTGACCGACCTCTCCATCGGTGTTCTGCTTCTGAACATCATAAATCTCCTGTCTTCCCGCTCGGCTCAGAGCCGCTGCCTTGCGCTGCTCGCTGGTCCGTCAATGTAGTCCGTGCCGCTGCCACCGATGAATCACATTAGAAGGATAATGAACCATTTAATGACCTGTGTGTTGATTTATCAGACGCTCTGGAGAGGGCAATTTAAAAATATAACGCCATAAGTCACCGAGTTGCTGGCCGACATGTCTCGCTAAGCCTTTCATGGCCTCCGCAGCCTCCCTTTGTCCGAGCGTTAATCAGCGTGTGTTTAGGGGACGCGGAGCAGCGGCCCACTTCTCATGCAGGGAAGCGGTCAGTTTTACACCCCCTGCTCAGACTCTCCTCTTCTTTCTTGGTTGACATATTGAGCCCTGGCAACGAGAGACGGGGATATTTCTGCCTCTGCTCAGAGCGCTCCTCAATGGACTGCTCATCATTAGGATGAGAGATCTGACACAGCATGCGGCTGCGCTGGGAGATTTCATATGCTCCTCGGGGCTAAATTGCCTCTGCCTGTTGTGCTTGTGGCTCACAAGATGTACTTTTCAAATCCAAAAAGACGGTTCTGCGTGTATCATTTTGTCTGAATCAAAATAGGAGCATGCCCTATTTACATGCACATTTCTTTTATTGATATATATTTTTTTTACTTATGCTCTATTACTACAAAACAGCATGTAGTGAGTTTGTTAAATAGCACTTACACTGAAGCAGCAAAAACCTAGCATGCATTGTAGTGAGATTACCACATTTTTTAAAAGAAAATCTTGACAACATGCTATCGTTAGGATCGTTTGGATATAAATCACATTGTGAACCAAAATTGGTGCATTGGTTGCATTTACATACACGTATGCTTGTTCACAGTTGCTTTATTACAACAGCATGTGTTGAGCACTGAGACTGAAAAAGCAAAATCCTACCATGCATTATAGTGATTTTACCACAGGAAAGGGGTTTTTAAGTAATCAATTATTAATGAAGGGCTCTTCAGTTTTTAGAAAATAATTTACAATTTTACCATGAAGCAACAGTTGAGGTGAGCATTATTTCATCTAACACAAACACATTAAAGATGCAGTATGTAAGTTTGACGCCCAGTGGTTGAACTAGGTATTGCACTCAAACACATGTGAGTGCAAGTTGCCAGATTGACTATGTCAACAGGAGCATGCATCAAGCCTAAAGGCTGATTTAAGGCTGATTTAAACTGTGTTCTAAATAATGGCACGCGAAGGAATATTCTTCATGTTAAAAGGAATTTTTTTTCTAACCAACACCTATATTACGAATGGTTTTTATTTCTTGCAGCTGAACAACAGAAAACTGACAATAATCACCTCTGGTACACCTCATGTGCTTTAATCCGTGTTAAATGCTAAGATTGTGAGTTTGAATGTGATTTTACATGACATTTATTGCTATACTACTGAAAGCAGCAGCAGATTTTCAGCAGTTCTCCTCAGATCTTAAAAATAACATAAAACATTTAAAATTGAACTTTAGAACTGTGACTCAGTACAAGCCAACACATATCAGGGATTCAGCATGCAACTTTACATTTATTGTTGTTAAAGAGGTTTAATATATATTATTTAGATTATAAACATAACCATTTTATTGGAGTGCAGTGAGTGCACTATTCTGTGCTTCTGAATGGCTGTATTTGAATTTCTGTCTTGTTTCGTCTGGTGCAAACAGGCAAATTACTTATCACTGCAAATCTTGTCATGTAACCTGTTGTTACAGTTTTTCCCAATTGTTTACACACATTTTCTGAAAGCATGTCACATATTGTCAGAACTCCAAACAAAACACACACACACATTGGGCAAAACCCTTCAATTCTTCTGCAAAATGAAACTCTACGTTCAAAACAATGTGATTTTTTTTTCTCAAAATGACACACACAAGCCATCATATGATTAGACATTTATAAGAACAGTTGAACACTGATGTGCTTAATGTAAAACACTATGACCACTTCTTCTCCATTCATCACAATGACTTACTACAGACAGTATGTAGGTCTACAGACGTGCATTGTAAAATATTTCAGAATATTGTTTTTTTTTTCAAAACACACAAATACACAATACCAAATATGTTTTACTGAATTTTTCCCACAAAAACAGTGTACACAGTGTTCATCCCAACCAACACAAAGTTGCACATAACGTGGTCTACATATACCAGCAACAGAAGTATTTACAGAATACAGTTACAGTAAAAAAAAAAACACACATCTATACTGCATCCTCTTTTCTGTTTCAGTCTGGCCAAGCAGCGGGGGAAATGTCACCTTGCATGGCGAATCCAGCCATGAAAAGCATCAACTGCTATAGCTTGGAGAAGGGGTATACGTGTGTGTGGATTTCAGTCATACACTTTCCATCTCCAGGCAGAAAAAAGTTCCCCAATAGGTTTGCGGAATGGAGAATATGGAGGGAGATAAACAAGTGGGTGGGCAGTGAACCAGTTATGAACCAGATGAGCTCTGATTTCTAAATTGCAGTTATGTGTGACAGGTGTTTACCTATTTGATGAGTTAGTATGCAAAGTAGGGCAACTGACTTTACAATTTTGAATGACAGTGTGTTCCTTGTGAAAACAAGAGATTTTCTGCATGAAAATTTTGCCAAATGCAGAGAATTGTGTGTAGTGTTTTGGAAAAGATGTGTTTAAAACCAGCAATTTGAGTGTAAAGCAGGAATTGTGCTTGTAGTTTAGCAGAATTGGCTAAGGGGGTTGTTGCATCAGTTACATGTTGTAGTCATTGTGTCTGAAGTACAAGTAATTGTGTGTA
This sequence comes from Danio aesculapii, assembly GCF_903798145.1. NCBI lineage: Eukaryota > Metazoa > Chordata > Actinopteri > Cypriniformes > Danionidae > Danio > Danio aesculapii. Next base: position 44,619,739 of record NC_079441.1, on the reverse strand, counting down.
AACAACTAAGAAAAACTGTAAGATCCAGTTGAGCACAGATGTGCTTAATGAAAAACACTATGACCACTTCTCCATTCATCATAATGACTTACTGTAAGCCTTTTTTGTTCAGTGTTACACTTACTAAATACGGTACATAGGCCAACATAAGTACACTGCAAACTATTTCAGAATATTTTTTTTATTCAAAACACACAAATAGACGGTCCCAAATATTTTTTACTGTATTTTCCCACAAAAACAGTGTACACAGTGTTCATCCCAACCAACACAAAGTTTCACATACCGTGGTCTACATATACTTTCAACAGAAGTATTTACAGAATACAGTTACAGTTTAAATAAATAAATAAATAAATAAATAAATAAATAGTGTAGATTTCAGTCATACACTTTCCCTAGGTTTGAGGAATGGAGAATATGGAGGGAGATAAACAACAAAAAAAACGTGGGTGGGCAGTGAACCAGTTGTGAACCAGATGAGCTCTGATGTCTAAATTGTAGTTATGTGTGACAGGTGTTTACCTATGTGATGAGTTGGTATCAAAGTAGGGCAACTGACCACAATTTTGAATGACAGTGTGTTCCTTGTGAAAACGAGATTTTCTGCATGAAAATTGTGCCAAATGCAGAGAGTTGTGTGTAGTGTTTTGAAAAAAGTGTGTTATAAACCAGCAATTTGAGTGTAAAGCATGAATTGTGCTTGTAGTTTAGCAGAATTGGCTCAGGAGCTTGGTGCATCAGTTACATGTTGTAGTCATTGTGTCTGAAGTACAAGTAATTGTGTGTAAACAACTAAGAAAAACTATAAGCACATAAGTGATCAACTGGTTCTTATAGATGTCTATTCATGTATTGTTTTGTGTGTCATTTAAAAACAAAATACCATTTTGAGAAGAAGTCACATTGTTTTGAATGTAAGGTTTAATTTTGCAGGAGAATTGAAGGGTTTTGCCCAATGTGTGTGTTTTTTGATATGTGTGTAAAGTTCTGACAATATGAGGCGTGCTTTCAGAAAATGTGTGTAAACAATTGGGAAAAACTGTAATAACCGCATGTGGAGCTCTGAATCCACATCTTATTTCAGAGGCTGTTACTGTCCACCGGAGGTTGCACTTTTGGTCTGGTCACAGATGCATACTTCGAGAGCCTTCCTGACTCAATAAATCAAATACACTGTTTTCCACTAAAGTAACCCAGGGTGCTGAAATGGCATTAGGTGGGTTAAAGGGACCAAAACAAAAACATGTTCAAAGCAGAATATCTGACTTTAGCTTTGTTTTTCAGATAAACAAGAATGTTCCCTTAGCGTGTTTCTTAAATATCTGCAAACATATCATGGTATTTTTATGCTTTAGAAAAGTCAAAAACTTACATACAGCAGAATTATACTTCTGCATTGAGTGATCAATGTAACCCACCACACATGCCTTGCATGTAACTATGCATTTATACTTCTGCATTCTGTTTGTGTTGCACTCCAATAACACTTACGAAATGCTTGCTGGCAGTTTCTATGTTTCTCTGTGTCAAATTTTTCACAGGTGTTTTTTTACACAAGAAATTCCTTTAATGCTAACATATTGTACAAGTAGCGCAAACTCGCTTATTCAGAGGTTGGAACTTTAATCACAAAGTAAACACAAAACAAAAGTATCCATCTGGAGCTCCTCCACAGGACTCAACAGTTGTTAAACTACCAAGCTGACCAATCACAGAGCTTCTGCTAGAAATTTGACATTTTTTTGAGAGTTATGCATCAGTCACAGCGAAGAGTATGGAATTGTGCGTAGGGTGCGCCACACCATCTGTGTTCACTTGACGTAGAAGTATACATCAGCCTTTATTCCGATTTTATTTTATTTATTTTGAGGTTTTATTCATAAAATTCTATTAAGAGACTATTTATTTCATTCCAAACCTACCTTGATGATTCAAAACCATGATTTTATCGTTTACAATGGTATAGGAGGCATGTACTATATTCTGTACTATATTTCTCTTCTCTTTATTCTCTATTTCCACCTGGGGATACTCATCTCGAGGCCCTCAGACTATGCAGCATCACTGATTTGATCCAAGACCAGCGACGAAATGATCCCAAGGTTTCCATAATCCTGGATCCAGGCCAAATCCTGAGCAGCTGCTGAGGTGGTCAAGGAGGAGTGGAGAGCATGAGACTGATTCCTGTGACGCTCCAGGGACCGACGAGTCTTCGCTGAGGTTCAGCTTCCAGCCTCCGCCGCTGAGACTGCAGCTCTGCACAAGACGTTTGGCCAGCGGAAAAATGGAAATGATCGTGCCCAACTGAGTCTGGTTTCTCTCAAGGTTTTTTTCTTCATCACTTTCGCCAATTGGTGAAGTTTTTTTTCCTTGCCGCTGTCGCCACTAGCTTGCATGGTATAGGATCTGTAGAGCTGTGCATCTATGGATTTGCTCTTCAGTGTTTGGACTCTCAGTAGTGACAATTAAACCGCACTGAACTGAGCTAAACTGAACTTAAACTCAGAAAATTGAACTGACACTGTTTCTATTTACTATGATCTTTTATGCGAAGCTGCTTTGACACAATCTACATTGTAAAAGCGCTATACAAATAAAGGTGAATTGAATTGAATACTGTATCACTAAGGCAGGGATAAATTGATATGGCAAGTGTGAATTACCTTAGTCTGTGTGAGTCTGAACAGTGCTTGGAACATTGCCCTTTCTACTGTAGCAGCAAAGTTTAACTGCTTCAAGAACAGTGATACAACTACTGTATGACAATACTAAGAAATATTATGCAGCTTTTCAACTTCTAACAGTTTTGGCAGTTACATCAATATACACATCAACATGTCCATACATTAGTAAGTAATGCTTTTTAGTAAATGGACACCACTAACATTTATTGTATAAACAACAAAAAAAGTTGAAACATTTCTTCAAATGACCTTTTCCTCAGAAGAAAGTAATTAAAAAAAAAAGTGAAATATCTGTGGTTAGAGTCTGTATAGAAACATACTGTATGTTTCTGATCGTGATTGAGTGCTTATTCAGCCAGTGAGGCATGAAGAGAAATGGACCTTGAGACATGGGGACCTTTTATGTAGAGAATGGGTGAGTTGGACGCTGCAGTAGTCTGGATGCGCTATACGGTCTTGTTGATAGCTGAGTTTTTGTGTTCATTTCAGACCACAAATTAAGTTTTATATTTGATGCTGGCAGCTAGACGGAAACAAGGGTACAGACTTCCATCAGTCATTAGTTGCTATGTGTTGGTTCTGTTCAGCTCTGTTTGACTAATTTTCTCCTTGTTTCATGTGTGAATTTTCTTATTTGTTACTATGATTTTACTAAATGAAATCCCACAGCCAATCTGTTGCTCCTTTATTGGCTGGTTTGTATTTAAGCCTCGTCTCTTCCTCAGTGCCTCCCAGTATTGTTCTGTTGTAGTTTGGTGTTTGTAGGCTTCCTGTTTGTTACCTGTAGATTTATTATTAAAATACTTTTGTATTTCAACCCCTTTGTTGTGTTATTTACTCCACAACAACTCTATTCAATACCTTTTTTAATCCATCGTTTTCTTAAAAATAAATACGGTCCTTCAATTATCATCAACTAATAATAGACTTTACAAAGCAACTCAATTTTAAATGAAATGACTTGTGAATTATTGATTTATTTCAAAGATTCAAATTAAAATTATTATAGTACCTTAATTAAAAATATAATTTTAGTTTATTCTAATTTTGGTTCATTGCCATAGCCATATCACCCTGCAGCCCAAGACCGGTTATTTACTTAAGCTAAGCAGGGATGAGCCTGGTCAGTATCTGGATTGGAGACCACATGGGAAAACTAGGTTGCTGTTGGAAGTGGTGTTAGTGAGGCCAGGAAGGGGTGCTCAATCTGTGGTCTGTGTGAGTCCTAATGCCCTAGTATAACGAAGTGGACACTATACTGTCAGTGTGGAGAGACCCCCTTCATGATTGCAAAGCGCTTTGGATGTATGGCCTTACACAATAAATGTGCTATATAAATATACATTACTTACTTACCACACTGAACTGAACTGAACTTCATCTCTAAAATCTGGACTTTACTACAACTGCTAAGCTGCTTTGACAATCTACATTGTAAAAGCACTATATAAATAAGTTAAATTGAATTGAACTTACATTTGTATTTTTACTGTTTATTTCAGTTGAGTTTTGAATATTTAGGTCCATATTTCACATACCTAAACTAATCAACTATGCATTTCCTCAATGCATGCTATTGCTGCCAGATGGAAATCTTGCTTTCTAAACCCTATACATTTCAGGAAATTTAAAGAGCCCTGAATTAAAAATATCAAATATTGGCAAATATAGCTGCATCCCAAATGGCACACTATGCATGTATGCACTTACACACTCAGCAGCATGGTATATGCATGTACTGTTGTCCCCCCCAAAAAAACACTAAGGTTTTTTTTTACCAAGCGGAAGTTCAAACCGTTTCCCAGATGATGTTTAACGGTTGCCAAATTAGCTAAATAAAAGACTAAACTACCAAATAATACCTGTTATGAGTATAATCGCATTCAGCATTGGGAGGCGGCATTATCACTTCTGTAGGAGAATTTTGCTTTCACAATCCAAAACAAATAAAGTAATCCATCTGTGCCTGAAAGCTCCGCCCCTTCCGCCACGTGAGCAAAGCAGCGGAGTTGAGCGGGTATTTTAAGTGCAATTACTATTTTTAGAGTTTTCAGTGCGAATAAACTACTTACACTATTTATACTAGAAAATGGCGTAGAATAGTGCATAATTATGCGATTTGGGAAGCATCACGTTTGATTTAAATATTCAACATTTATCTTTAAAATGAAGTTAAAATGGACTTAGCCAGCTGATGTTTGAGATTTGTGTTTGACATTACGATGGTCATTAGAATGTCCATCCTATTTTCTTTTCATCAACTTATAAAGTTTAAGGAGTTTAAAATTTGGACTTTGAATTTGGTCCAAATCCTATCATGTAAAAAGACATGGCTTCACCAAAATTTAAAAGGACCCAAAATTTTATGGCAAATCTATGGCAAATAAGTAAATGTTTGAGTATGATGCACTATGTATAATGAATCAGTCATATGCATCAGTGATCAGCTAGTTTGTCTATAGAAGCAGTACTTGAAGTTGAAGAGAAAAAAAGAAGGTACTCTGCTTATTATTGTGCTTTTAATGAATTTTTAAAGTAAATGCACCTCTTTGTGCACCTCTGTGCACCTCAATCCTCTATCCTCTATGCACCTCTATCCACAACATATATTTATTTAAATATTACAAATCTTGGGGTTTGCAGTATATGATTAAAGGTTTCCAGCAAATGAAGCAGGCAAGCCCACTCATTGCATGTTCCTAATAAACATGTGCAAGCAGAGCTGCTGTTGATGATGATGAAGATGATGGAGCTCAAGTGCTTCTGTGGCAGCTTGTATTTCTTCAAAAAAAACTTTTGTATGCACTTCGGAAGTAATTTATTCCTAGCTTTAAACATAAATTGTGCTGTTTTAAATTTAACCAAATCATTGAACTTATCTTCAATTTAAAAAATAAAGGATTTGTATGCTCCAACTTTTTCTATTTTCTGCATTGTACCTAGGGATCGTAAATTAGATTTATATGTATTCCCCCAAATTTCAACACAATAAATCATATATGGCAACAAGTGTGTTATATAATGCATACATGGATTTATTGTTCAGGATAAATCTTGCTTTATACACGATTGCTACAGTTTTTACTAATTTTGATATCACATTATTTATTTGTGTTTTCCAACTAATTTTATGATCCAATACAACACCAAGAAACTTAATTGCATATACTCTTTCTATAACTTCATTATCAATTTTTAAATCAATATATAATGACAACTTTTTAATTTCCCAAATAACATAACCTTTGTTTTACTTAGAATTAATGACAATTTGTTTTACGTCAAACCACAATTTCAATTAATTAATTTCTGTTTTAATCAACTCCACACAAAAGATACTTGTATCATCCACAAATTAATTAAACTTAAACAACTCTGATATCTTACACATATCATTAATGTAAATTATAAACATAATTGGACCTAAAACTGACCCTTGTGGTATGCCACACTTTACATTTAGATGATTTATGGTTGCCAATTTCCATAAACTGTTGCCTATTTTTTAAATAACTGCTTATCCAATCCAGAGCTACTCCTCTAATACCATATCTTTCTAATTTGTTTACCAATATATTATGATTTATTGTTTCAAATGCCTTCTTTTAATCTATATAAATTCCAACTACACTCTCCTTTTTATCTATCTTAATAGCAATTTTCTCAATAATTTCTTTTAATGCCAGAGATGTTGTCTATTTTTTCTGAAACCATATTGCTCATCAGCTAAAAGGTTATGCGTTTCTATGAAATTAGTAAGCCTTTCAACAAAGAGTTTTTCCAAAATGTATAAGATAGGAACTGGCCTATCCATGGAACAATATTGATATGAATATAATTATGCTGTAGGACAAATGCTAGAAGACACTTATCTGCATTTCTAAAATTGATAAAATATTAACAATTACAGACATTGTTTCCTGAGTAAAAATGCTAATAAGTTCTTTATTTACCTTTGCATTGCAAACAAGCAGATGGAGGCTGAGTGGAGCTGTGAGCTTTAAAATGTGTCATCAAGCTCATTAAACAAGTATGACTGAAAATGCAAAGAAGAAAAACTTCTGCTTATTCTCAAAAATCTATTTATTTTGTACTTTACAAAACAAATTATCTATTGTGTCTTGTTTTCTGCCTCACTTGGCAGTATATCATGAGCGCAATGACAATGCAGTGTCATTGTCTTTTTATAATCAGTGGGCTCAATTCTATTAAGTCTTTCAGAATGATTCATTTTCAGGTTCACGGCTCAGTGATGGGTTCCATTAGAATGAACCCGGCAAAGAAAGATCTGCTTATAAACAACAGGGTGTCATATATACAAACTACTCATCATGTGTATTCTAGACCAACACCAAATGTGATTGTCAGATTTGCCTGTAAATCTATTTGGGAAATAGAAGAACATTCAATCAGCAGATTACATCCTTACACCTTTATCCCCATGTCCTGGGGCTCAGTTTCAATGTCCACAGTCCTAAATCGGATCTGAGTTCAAATAAGGCAACCTGGCGATCTGCACTCTTCTCCATAATGCAAATATTCCCAGCTCAGCACTCAGAGAATCAAATATAATGCGTTTTGTTCTCCACGAGGGTTACATTTATGGTGCGGGGCGTGTCTATTATGGGGAAAATGAGGTGATTTTTCACATTTTTCTTTCAGGCAGTGTCCCGCTGAGAATTCCATCTCATGCAGGAGGACAGACCATCATTCCGGCAAATAGCATCAGGAAGGCCAAACTGCAAAAGGACGTGGCTTTACTGGTAAAGGACACTAAATATAATGTAATAAGAAAATGTGGCCAACGTTTGCACCGCCTTTGAAGGCTATATGGCAATTGAGTAAATGTTTTAGTATGATGCACAATGCATAATGAATCAGTCAGATGCATCAGTGACTCAGTGTCTATAGAAGCAGTGCTTGAAGTTAAAGAGTATAAAGAAGGTATTCTCCTTATTGTTGTGTTTTCAATTCAATTTACGCAAATGCACCTCTATCTACAAATCTGGGGGCTTGCAATATATGATTAAAGGTTTCCAGCTAATGAAGCAGACAAGCCGACTCGCTGCTTGTTCCTAATAAACATGTGCAAGCAGAGCTGCTGTTATTGATGATGAAGATGATGGAGCTCAAGTGCTTCTGTGGGAGCTTGCTCTGTTTTCCACAGTTTGTAAGATCCATGTACACGTGATGTACATTCATCGGCCACTTTATTAGGTACACCAGGGTTGGACCCACCTTTTCCTTCAGTGCTGCCTTAATCCTTCATGGCATAGATTCAACAATGTACTGGAAATATTCCTCAGAGATTTTGGTCCATATTGACATAATATCATCACGCAGTTGTTGCAGATTTGTCAGCTGCACATCCATGATGTGAATCTCCCGTTCCACCACATCGCAAAGGTGCTCTATTAGATTGAGGTTTGGTGACTGTAGAGGCCAGTTGAGTACAGTGAACTTATTGTTATGATCAAGAAACCAGTCTGAGAAGATTCAGGGCTTATGACATGGTGCTTTATTCTGCTGGAATTAGCCATCAGAAGATGGGTACACTGTGGTCATAAAGGAATGGAAATGGTCAGCAACAATACTCAGGTAGGCTGTGGCATTTACATGATGCTCAGTTGATACTAATGGGCCCAAAGTGTGCGAAGAAAATATCCCCCACATCATTACACTACCACCCCCAGCCTGAACCAGTGATATAAGGCAGGATGCATCCATGCTTTCTTGCTGTTGATGTCTCAGCAGAAATTGAGACTCATCAGACCAGGCAATGTTTTGCAATCTTATATTGTCTACTGGGTGCTCCGGTTTCCCCCACAGTCCAAAGACATGCAGTACAGGCGAATTGGGAAGACTAAATTGTCCATAGTGTATAAGTGTGAGTGAGTGTGTATGGTTGTTTCCCAGAGATGGGTTGTGGCTGGAAGGGCATCCGCTGCGTAAAACATGTGCTGGATAAGTTGGTGTTCATTCCGCTGTGGCGACCCCGGATTAATAAAGGGACTAAGCCGAAAAGAAAATGAATGAATGAATAATAATAATAATAATAATAATAATAATAATTAACTGATGCTTATCAATTTGTACCTCCTAACAGATTTATTTTAGGAATTCTAAGTAGTAATATGTACCCTTAAATGACTATGTACCTTAAAAGGAACAGTCCACTTTATATGTTAATAGGCTTACTTCTCTTCCATTGTAGTAATCAAGGGTCTTTGCTGTTGTACCATGGCTGCAGCAGGCACAATGATATTATGCAGCACTGTTACCTAGTTACCTACTGTATCTGGGGACTATTTTCAAGCGCTGCACAATATTATTGCATCTGCTGCAGACATAAATAAACAAATAGGAAAAACTGCAAAAACAACCATTTCAATGACAAACCTCTTTTAATAAGCTTGAAAACTAAAATGAAAACAGAATCTAAAAACTGAAAATCTAATTGAAAATAATAACAACAATGTAGTTGTACATCACTGATACTAAAATAACACTGCTTGTCATCCCGTTTTGCATAGTTATATAACCCGCAGAACTACCACTGGAATGAATAAACACAGAAATCAAATACAGTGATACAAACTGTGAAACATTTAATTACATGAAACCAGGAACACTCTTGTAATCAAGCCCAGAGCTGAAGCTAATGTTTACAAAGTAACTAATAACTCGCAGCTAGAATGCCTGTCTTCACACCCCTCATAATCTGCTCTGCCTGGATCAATATACCGAAACATCACCTGAAAATCGATGAGCTTTCAGCAAGTGTGTCTGTTCGTATTAATGTGCCCCAGGCTATTGACCTGAGAGGTGACAGAGATGGCATTCTCCAGAGATCTCTGCTTTTGCTGGCAGTGGAAAAATCCACCACGAAGACCTCCACATTGCTTCTCGCATAGAACTTCTCACACTTCTCATCACAGCTCACTCTTGAAGGACAGTTATTTTCAGCCAACCTCTTGCAGAAGATCATGTCGCAATATGTGTTGGTTGGTGTGTATTGTTTAATAGCACACCTTGTGCAGCACACTTGAAGTGACAACACAACATTGAGTGGGATGACATGTGACTCTATATGCACTCTTCTCTACATTTACCAAGAGATGCAAAGACGCAGATAGTCATTAAAATGTCATTAGATTGAGTTCAGAGGGCCATCCAGTGAATCACACAACTAGCATCTCCAGGGGGAGGCCAGTGACTGAATGTTATAGACATGAGGATCACAAAGGGTTGTAATCATGTGTGTTAGGGTGTGGAGGTGGGGAAAGTATAGGAGGGGGCGAGCGCCTTTGTCATGAGGTACTGTACTGAGCACCAAGCTCTCTGAGAGTCACTGCAGCTAAACAATGCTGCAGTTTTTTAAAGCTCTTTTACATCAAACAAGATGGCAAAGCACAAGCCAAATGAATCATGCTAAAATGAAGCTTCATAAAAATGTGTACTGTGCATATTTATGTACAGCAACCTGTGATTTTAATGAATTCAAACAAGATCATACACAAACGATTATCGCAGGATGTTTCATTTCAAATTCAATTGTAGTATTCTATTGCGATGGATGGATTGATAGATTTCTGGCAAAATGCTAGTCCATGCTATCCTTTTGCAATATGATAAAAACCTGATAGCATCAATTTCCCTGTTGCTGGTTTAAGATGGTTCCTCGTTGGTCCTGTGGTGTATTATATACTTTGTTTAATTTAATATTTATATCATTCGAATTGTCTTCTTTAACTCACTACCGTTTACTCATTGTTGTAATTCTCATAGACTTTTCTTTCCTCCTCTCCTTAAAGCATCCTTTTCAAACTCATAAACGATAAACAATTTTATACCCATAACAGTCACAAAAAACACTGTGACATCACATAATTACAGTGGCTGTTTCTCAATTCCAAGAATGCAGAGAACAGACTCACGTTCTCATGGAGAGCAGTCATGGCAAATTACCTTGGAAGAACGAACTAGAGATGGTCTTCAGACCATGAGAAGAGAGAATAATCCTGTGAGAAATCAGATGCTGCATTCTTCCTTAGTCACATGACCTTCAAGCGTTTTAATGAATAAAATATTTAAATGCTACAGCATTTAAACAGTAATCTATACAGTAAATCTTTTCATTTGAAGTCAAAATTATTTGCCCTCGTGTAAATTTATTTATTTTTTTTTCAAATATTTCCTAAATAATGTTTAACAGAGCAAGGATGTTTTCACAGAATTTCACAGCACTGGAGAAAGTCTTATTTGTTTTATTTAGGTTAGAATGAAAGCAGTTTTAACTATTCTAAAAATCATTTTAGGGTCAAAATTATTAGCCCTCTTAAGCATTATTTTCCAGATTATCTACAAAACAAACCATTGTTATACATTGACTTGCCTAATTACCCAAACTTGTTAACCTAGTTAAGCCTTTAAGTCGCTCTAAATACTAGTATCTTATTATAGTTATTTAAATGATTATGTTTGGAAATAGGTTGAAAAAACTTCTCTTTATTATATAGAGATATTATATTATATAGGGCCACGCAGTGGCACAGTAGGTAGTGCTGTCGCCTCACAGCAAGAAGGTCGCTGGTTCGAGCCTTTTCTGTGTGGAGTTTGCATGTTCTCCCTGCGTTTGCGTGGGTTTCCTCCAGGTGCTCCGGTTTCCTCAAAAGACATGTGGTACAGGTGAATTGGGTAGGCTAAATTGTCCGTAGTGTGTGTGTATGGGTGTGAATGTTTCCCAGAGATAGGTTGCAGCTGGAAGGGCATCCGCTGTGTAAAACATGTGCTGGATAAGTCGGCGGTTCATTCCGCTGTGGCGACCCCGGATTAATAAAGGGATAAAGCCAAAAAGAAAATGAATGAATGAATGAATAATATTATATATTATACAGGGGGGCTAGTATTTCAGGAGAGTTAATATTTCTGTCTTCAACTGTATATTTATAACATGCACAGAAGCCTTAGATTCTTTTCAGATTACATTAACAGATTTTAATATGAATTTTAGCAAATAAAAACCTTTAATCTATTTATGCCTTTAATAATTTTTTATGTAATGTTTACTTTCACAGTCTCATTTAGGGAAACTTCTGAGATAAATAAGCTATATCTAAACTTTATTAAAAATAGCTGTATAAAATGCTGTGCTTCCCACCTCCTTTATTAAGCAGCAGTGACTTCTGGAACTTCTAGAGCGAGTACTGTGCTCAAGTCTGCTTTTGATGCATCCTTGATATTAACAATGCATCCAGGTTGTGTCATGAGTCCTCTGTTCTTACGATCTTGAGTTTTGGAACTGAACTTTGGTGGTTGACGGTGACGTTACATAAGAATACAAGACAGAAGATGACGTAAGAATGCATATTGAGAAACAGCCATTTAATCATCATTGTTTGTGTTTTTGTTTTGTGTTCTCTTCTGTTTTGATTAAAACTGCTGTTTGATACAGAACCATTTTTGTACAATTTGTTTTCTTCTTTTCTTTTCCTATATGCCCTACTTTGTCTTGATTACAAAGCAGATTTAAAAAAAAAGTTGAACTCATCTACTCACTGTCTCACTGCCAATTATTTCTGAACACAATATTTATAGTACAACGTCACTGGATTAGAGTGCTGTCAGTTTTACTGAGCAAATATAGGAGAAGTGCGATTTCTCAAGCAGCAGAGCCTTTTTTTTATTTTAAGTAATGAATTATAATTATCAGCCCATAAATATTCAAATAAATTATATGTTGAAATATCCTTAAAGTTTGTGCTTAAAGTTATTGAGCCACGATGCATCCACACAGCTTAAAAATAAAAATAATTGTTAATATAATCAACTAAAAAATGTTTTAGAGCTTGTCAAACTAGAAATAAACCCTTTTAATATTTTTACCATATTAAAATCCTCATATAATGTAGGATTTTTAATTTATTTTATTTATGTATGACTTCCCCAGGCTTAGAAATAACTTTTTTTTTATTGTATTATATTATTAAAATAATAATAAAAAATCTTGTCTTGTTTCAACTTCAAGTCCTTGAAGGTGCGCTAAAGCTTCTTAGTGGGAAAACCGCTAATCTAAACCATCCTCTCTCTCTCACAAACACTTGCTACAATGCCATTTGGGGCTGAATCTTCACTAACACATACTGACAAATGAAACATTCATTTTTCTGGGAACCGGGCTAGCTTGTAGCAATTACCATCCAAACCAGACAGTCAATCTTGATTGTGAATATAATAACAGAATGTCTAAGAAAGACTTTTGGGCCCCAACAAACCATATGTTTGGTGATTTAAAACACCAGTTCAGCCATTCTTTCCATCCCATTAAGTCTAACGTGGATAAATTAAAACCATTCTACGAATTATGCGCGCCAGTTATAGTATCTGCATGTGCAAGACACCTACGTTTTATTACCATATGTTTTATACATGCAACTGCAGAACAGCTGCTGCGAGCCAGTGTTTCACTTTGTCTTAGCACAGAAAACTATCCCCACAGGAATTATTTCTTTTGTGTGATTGGGGAGTGTGAGCGATTCCAGTGTTTCCAAAGCATACATAATGCTCAAATCTCATGTCATAATGTAAAAATGCTTATATATTTTTTCCTCCTAAGGTAATTCATAGTCACATTCATGCCTGAAAAAACAAACAGTGAGATAAACAAAAAGACACAAGACAAAATGAAATCTCTTCTGTAAACAACAGCTCTGTGGATACTGAGGCTGTAAAAAAATAACAATAAAAAGGACTACTTGAAAGTGGGACTGCAGACTATGCATGAGACAGAACTTAACCTTGTGAATAATGAGATCAAGGGCTTTGAAACATTAAGAACCGGTATGCTAGTTGTTCATTTAAAGCAAAATTAATAGTCTGTTCTTTAAATTTTTTTTTAACAATTCTTTTAAATATCTTGAGACCGTTCCTGTCTATAGAGAAAGCGCTCAGATTTTATCTAAAATATTTAAATTTGTGTTCCAACAATGAATGATTGTCTCAGGGGATTAAAACAGCATGAAGGCTAATTAATAATTTAAAAAAAAAAACTTTTTTTTTTGAGGTGATCCTTTAATGTCTCATTTCATCTTCATCTGCTTTTCCGAGGCCAGGTTGCGGGGGCAGCAGTCTTAGGAGAGAACTCCAGACTTCTCTCTCCTCAGACATTTCCTCCAGCTCCTCCGGGGGGATCCCGAGGCGTTTCCAGGTCAGCCGAGAGACGTAGTCCCTCCAGCATTTACTGGGTCTTCTCCGAGGCCTCCTCCCGGTGGGACATGCCTGGAACACCTCCCTAGGTAGGCGTCCAGGAGGCATCCGAAACAGATGCCCGAGCCACCTCAGCTGACTTCTCTTGATGTGGAGGAGCAGCGGCTCTACTCCGAGCTCCTCCCGGGTGACAGAGCTCCTCACCCTATCTATGTATAATGGTGCGCCTTGCCACCCTGCGAAGGAAACTCGTTTCATCTGCTTGTATCTGAGATCTTGTCCTTTTGGTCATGACCCTTCTTCCCCCACTCGTGAACAAAACCTCTAGATACTTGAACTCCTCCACCTGGGGTAAGGACTTTCCTCCAAACTGGAGATGGCAAACCCCCTTTTACCAGTGGCGCACCATGGTTTTGGACTTGGAGGTGCTGATTCTCATCCCAGCCGTGTCACACTTAGCAGCAAACCACCCCAGTGCATGCGAAAGTCATGTTCGATGAAGCCAACAGAACAACATTGTCTGCGAATAACAGAGATGAAATCCTGTGGTCCCCGAACCGGACCCCCTCCAGCCCAAGGCTGCGCTTTGAAATTCCGTACATAAAAATTAAGAACAGAATTATTGACAAGGGGCAGCCCTGCCGGAGTCCAACATGCACTGGAAACAAGTTTGACTTATTGCCAGCAATGCGAACCAAACTCCTACTCTGTTCATACCGGGACGAGACAACTCTTAACAGAGTGCCTCTGACCCCATATTCCCAGAGCACCCACAACAGAATTAGGGACACAGTCGAATGCCTTCTCCAAGTCCACAAAACACAAAAGGACCGGTTGAGCATACTCCCATGAAGCCTTGAGCATCCTGGTGAGGGTAAAGAGCTGGTCCAGTGTACCACGGCCTGGACAAAAACCGCATCGTTCCCTGGATCCTAGGTTTAACCATCAGCCGGATCCTCCTCTCCAGTACACTGGCATAAACTTTTCCAGGGAGGCTGAGGAGTGTGATCCCCCTATATCCTTTAATGTGTTTAGCCATTTTACTGCTCTTATTTTAAAGGCACAGTCTTGATTGCATAGTGTTTCTGACAGAAGATCAAAAGTGAATAGAACCATAAAGAATCAAAAAACATTCACAGAATGCCATGATTTAATCTCTTCACAGCACTTCTCAAATACACCTATAGATTATGGATAACAACAAAACCAGTTTTACAGCAGGTGACCTGAAGTTCAAAGTTTGTCTTGAAATTTCTTGTTGAAGGCGCTGAACTTGAAAGTATACAAGTGTTGCTTTGATGGCTGGAGTGGTGCTTCGGAGGAGACAGAACTAACGCACATAACATGCTGACTGCTTGTGGGCTAAATATAGCATGCTGACAGAACACTGAAGCACTCTCCAGGAAGATGTGTTTCTCTTATATTTATAGGAAGTGTGACCTTTTAACCTTTTTATTTGGGGTGCTTTAGTTCAGATAGGCTAATACGGAACTTTGCAAACTAAATGATAAAAGCTCTTATATAATTGTTATTTTAAGGCGCTGTTACGTTCGCTTGCAGAACGTATTTTAGATATGTGTGTGCGCTTGTTTGTATGTGGGTGTGTCGTTTCAAGCGTGGGTTACAGGTACGAACGGCATTGGAGAATCCGCATTTCGTGCTGATAACGTTGGCCGCTGACGCTGGGTTTGGGCCACCAATCGCTGGTCGGCGTAGCGTTTAAAAGCCGAGCCCAAACTGCAATGGCGATCTCTCTCTATCTCTTTCCATCTCTCGCTTTTACTCTTTCTGTGGGTCTCTGTGAGGACAGTCTCTCTTGCGAGGGCTAGTCTGAGATAATGTGTTTTGCTTGTGTTTAATTCTCTTGTCTAAAGTTTTGAGATCTGAAAGTGCTATGCGTTTACTTGTGACCTTTCCAGTTAACTGATGTGTTTGAGTGATACCTCGGAGAGGGTGCAGGAGTGAGTAAGTCGTGCGATATACATATACAACACCGAGATTAATCTTTGTATTAGTTCATTAGGTTCAGGAGAATGTGCTGCTTTGTGTATGTTTTGTTTTTAGTTAGTTTAGTTAAGATGTTTGGTACGTTGGGTTAGGGTTAGGGTTAGGGTTGCTTTAGTTTAGTTTGTGGAAAACAGTTATTGAGTTTGTTATATTTATTTCTTTGATTTAAGCACATCTAACTACTTCCTCTCCCCCCAGGTAATTAATCATTGATTTATTGTAAATATTTTTCTTTCACTGTATTATATATGTTCACTGGTTTGACTGGAAGTATGGGCAACAAACAATTGCAGTGATATTTGGTACTTAAGTCGTTTCTTTTTCCCTCCATTTGTTACACACACACTCAACTATTATATGTTATGTCAAATACCCTTAGTTTAATATTAACATCTAAAAGGCCATAACAGGCCTTATTTATTATTTATTAATTTATTTTTGCCTAACAAATAGCCAGTTTCTATTTCTCTTCAATGTTTTTGTTGCCTTAATTTCAGTAAAATGACTTTGAAAAGTATAGCAACCAGTAAAATGTTTATTTAACATGACTTTTAGATTGTTTTATGTAGTAATTTTGACCATGATAAAAAGTGTTCTCTGTTGGGATTTAATATTTACCCCCTCATTTGTTTATGTACGCATACTACCAATTTTTGCAGTATATGCGCAGTCAGCAGTGCGATGATAAAGTGTTGCAACAGAAAACCCGATAGTGCCTCTCACTGCAGATTTAGTTTTCTAGATTTTTCTTCTCCGCCTAAATATACCGCTATGTATTATTCATAGCATGATGTGGCAAAAGTGTTGCAGAAATTGAGCAGAGGAGCACTTGCCCAGCATATTGACTGACTTCACAATGATGATGCACAGCTTCCCTCCGAAACCATACAATCAGAACTGAAGCCATCTATGAATTCTCTTTCCCACAGCTAAAAATGCTGCATACAAATTTAAAAGCGCACTTTTCACTGTTTATATATTTAGCAAAAGAAAGTTTCTTGGCTAATCATTCATGCCGTTTATATTTATGTATAAAAAGCATGTTTATGCTACTGAATGAGAATAAATACACTGAAAAAATATATTGCCAATTAGTTTTGACAACTTAATATCTTGAGTTATGTTAACTTACCTGGATTGAATGTGTTAACATAACATATATATCAAAGTTTTAGTTAGCTGAACTTATTTAAAAAGAGTCAGCTGAACTCATATATATATATTAGTAAACTTTTTTCAAAATCTGAGCTTTAAATAGTAGAAATATGTGCAATTGAAAACTAATACACTTTTAATTAAATGTTCTGTAATGTTATTTATTTACTGTTTATAAATATATTTATACTTTTGGATGATAACTGGCGATGAACATCTTTCTGCAGGTTTCGAATTTGATTGTGCTGGTAAAAAGTTTTTAGTATTAATAAACCATGGTCCAGAAAATGAACATAGTCTGCAGTGGCTCAGTGGTTAGCACTGTCGCCTCAGTCCCAGCTGGGTCTGTTGGCGTCTCTGTGTGGAGTTTGCATGTTCTCCCCAACTTCAGTATTTAGGTTCACTAAACTTAAACCATGTTCATTACACTTGAATTATAAAATCCTATCCACATCATTCTTAATTACAACAACTTATCTTTTTAAATTAACTAAACTTGGAGCACGTCCATTACACTTGTAATGTTAAGTTTTGTCAACTTTAACCTGAGTTAAGACAACTTATTTAAGTAAAGTAAACTTAACATGTTAAGGCAGCGTGGACACTTCCTTTTTTAAGTTTTTAAGACTTTTATATCACGACTTCAGCTTTTTTTCTCTTAAATGCATGTTTTTTTTAAATGTTGTAGATTTGGCAAAATGAAAACTTTTTTAAAGTCTCACAATATAAACTATAATAGTCAGAATTGGCTGATATAAACCCTCAATTCTGACTAAAGGAAACAAAATATAAAATTTTCTGAATATTTTCTGTATTTTTGTGGCTTCATGAAAATCCTTCAGGGACAAAGCACCAGTTTGCTCTGTGCTGAAGTGTTTTTATAAACAATGAATGAAAATAAAATGGAAATGATTCAGTATTACAGTTATTTTGTCAATCTAATGTATAAAAGTTAAAGTCTGGTTTGAATCAGCAGAGGTTTTACAACTACTGCTACTAATGAGCTAACATTCATTTATATAATAAAGTGTGAAAAACAAATATTCAGCTTTACTTTGAACAGCTCTTCTTTCAGGATGCCCACTGTTTCACATATTATTGTTTTAAAATAGCGAACAGGGTGAAGTATATGTTGCACAGTATGAAGTAAACAGCATGCTAGTTTTCCATTCTGAAGCTGTTGTGCTTCCTGGTGGGATACAGAATGTAAGGCTGAACATATGGTGTTGATTTCTTCAGAACCATGTCCCATTTTATAAATAAAATTTCAAAACCTAAGGATGCTTTAGACAATAATACAATATACATTAACCCTATTTTATGTTGTAGATTTGGCAAAATGTTAAAAACATTTACTTGATATGTAATCTAGTGCTGTAGATAAAAGATGTGAACAAATGAATCGCAATCATAGTCTTTGTTTAATCTAGATTAATGTAAAATGTAGGATTTAACTGTAAATATGCAGTGTTGACGTGAATAAATGCATGACCATTAAGGAAACAAATCCTCGAGTTTTATTATCTTATTCTTGCAATTTATTCTTTTTAACTTGATTCAAGAGTTCACACTTAGATATTGTTTGACAACTGTTAGCAGGTTTGGCATGCTGTCCCGGGAGAGAACCCTGAGCTCGGAGATAGGTGAGCCCAGGGCTCCCGCCTGGTCCATAGAGCATATGAGGGGAGTACGAGATCAGGTGGTTCTCGAGCTCCCCGTGGTAAAGGAAGAAAGGAGGAGAAGGGGTGGATGGGGGGTTTCTTCGGAAAACGAAGATAAGAGAGTAGTTCTAGCCAGGCTACTTATAGTGAGTTGGGGTTAATCTGATTGGCTAACTAGTGAATGTTGATGAGTGGCCAGCTGCAGTCAATTATATCACGTGCTCCTCTCGAAATTAGTTTGAAAACTTCACTAAGAGTAATTGAGTGCAGATTTCAGTTGTCAGTGATTAGCTGTGCTGTTAAACTGAGGTAGTTTTGGCCACTTACTGATGTCCAGTGCAATGGAAGTGCCTTCTGCAAACTGATGCACTTTTCTAGCTTCTTCCGTATAGCACAGCTGATGTTTTCTCTTAACAATAGTCCCCTTCGATGGTACTGTCTCGCCATGAACAATGTCGACAGGTATGCGGTCTGAGAATATCTATTTAATGATGGAATGAGTTCACTTTGCAGTTGTTTTATTGGTAACCGGCTTGCACCGCTGCACTCATTTAGACCTTTAAACATCAAAAATCCAAATAAGAGAAGGAAATGCTAATTAACCGAGAAGTGTGTGACAGCAGTTGTTTTCCAGAGCTTCTAAAATGCATTTTACAGACGTAATGATTATCTACTTTCATTTATTTATGCAAAAATAAAAGAAAAAACAGACATCTTAGTGATGGTATTATGCTAATTCACTCACAGATCCTTAATCCAGAGCAGTCGTACTCAAACATATTTTCCTCTTAGCACTTACCTTAAATGTTCATGGCACAAGCATTTTGTAAACAGTTATTATGAATCATTTGTTAGGACTCAGTCAGGTTTTGGAGATTGTTTGCTTATATACAGATTTGTTGTATTGTGGGAAAGCTGAGTGAATACAGAGAGTCTAAGGAGTTCTCATACACTTTTCAAATTTTTATTGTTCTCGTGCACTTCTGGAGTGACAGGATAACAAATCATTTTGACTGGGCAGCAGAGAGACTGTATCTGGAGAAGTTTGCGGCAAACAGAAAGTTTAGTCTTTCAGCTTTTCCTGTTTTTTGGTGTCTGTCATATCTCAGCATCGATCTTTGTAACTGTTTGCACCAGAATGAAAAGTGGATTCCTCAGCACTGAAACTGCTCTGTAGGTTTATACTGCAACATTTTTTGCCCATTAATTGTCAAATTTGCATGTTTTTGGTTTATGTAATATGTAAACTGTTAACAAGAATTTAAAGGCATTACAAAAATTGTAGTACTCAGACAACTCAATACACATGGTAAGACAAAGCAAAAACAAACAAACAAACAAACAAAAAAATCAGACAAAGTATTTCCTGTAGGAGCTCTCTAAACAGTATTATTTTTGTTAAATTACATCAATTATTTCTCAATTTTCATTTGAGTGCAGGGTTTCGAGTAGGGGTTCACATTTTGTTTGAGGGCTCTATTTCTATGCGCAAAGTCTAAAGCACACGGCACACAAGCATTCAGCTCTCACTTTGCTATTTTAAGGGTGGAAAAATATACTTTTCGCCCTGGTACATGGTCTAACAGGGTTGTGCTCATTCTCTTAATGAGTTATGGGTGTGTTTTGAGTATACCGTGCATTAAACCAGAGTCTCATCTCTCATTCACTTTAAGAGTCAGTTGAGTCGAGCCATGGCATTTGTTATTTACGTAGCAGACTTTGTAGGTGGAAAAACTGAATGCTTCACTAGACAGAAAACAGTTAAAAAGATCATCTACAGCATGAGGATAAAGAAAGAGTCTCCTCCATTTGGCCTCTTTACTTTCTCTTTACTTTACCTTCACTCCTTTATTTCATTGGATAAGGAAACGGTGTTGTACGCACTCCCCTGAAGACATCCATTAGCCTACATATTTAATTTTGTTTGTTAACCGCAAAGATTTGTTTCAAAACTATTTCTAAGTTCAGTCCTAATTTCCAGCAAACAAATAAATGAACAATAATAACGAAGTGTGGTCAAAAAAAGCGAGTTATATCCAAACGCATGTCCTATTCTTATGCCTCATATGGTGATGCAAGTCTTCAAACCTGACAGGTGGACAAATCTAAACTTGTCAAATTAAATATTGCATATAATTAATAATACTGCTCAATATTTAATGAATAAAGTACTATATTATAAGTATAAACTGAAAAAGCCCCCGAGATGAGGCATGGAGATAGTGGTTTTTATATTTATAATATAATATTTATATTTATAATATAATTTATAATTTTTAAATGTAAAGATATTTGTGTATTGCTGTACGTTCTGTGTGTATTAGGCATCGTGTAAGAGTTTGAACCCACATAGGCGCATAACTAAGGCACTCTGCGCTGGACTTTAGATCAGCTTTCAGTTTGGCAATGTCGCAGTCTATTTCAGTTCTTCAAAATAGCAACGTGCCAACAATGCACCTTAGCACACCTCCTTTTTAGACCAGCACACCCATTACACAAAGTTCACAAAGTAGTGCAAATGGATTTGCTATTTAAACTCATGGCGCAAAACATAAAATTTACTGTTCTGCTGGTCGGAAAATAGCAACAAATCGTTCCAAACACATCTTGCACCTTGTTGCACCGTGTGTATGATAGGGCCCTGAGTGTGGTCAAACCAGTGTCGCCCAAGCTTATAGTGACATTTAAAGGCTTAACTAGGTTAAATAGGTTAACTAGGCAGATTATTTAAAAATATATAATTTTATAATGAGGGTTTGTTTTGTAGACTATCGAAGAAAAATATAGCTTAATAGGGCTAATAATTTTGACCTTAAAATAGTTTTAAAAAATTTAAAACTGCTTTTATTCTAGCCAAAATAAAAACAGATGAGACTTTCAGAAGAAAAAATATTATGAATAATATACTGTAAAAACATTCCTTGATCTGTTAAACATAATTTGGGAAATATTTTAAAAAGAAAAAAAATTAAAAAGGCGCTACTAATTCTGACTTCAACTGTATAAACTACTATGATATGAGATGACTTATAGTGTCATATGAGATTAGGCTTAAAATTGATTCTATACTTGATCTACTGCGTCTGAGTCTCATGCGTTTCAATAGCACATAAAATCATACATAAACATTTTTTAAAATCCCCTCTGAATAGCTGCCTGGCCTGTAACATATTAAGAAACATGACATAGCTATGCCTGTATATTCAGTCCTCCCACATCTCCATTATCTAGCTGTAGCAGTGCATGACATAGCTTCTCTTTATCAATGTTCTCTTTTAAGAACAGTCACTGCGAAGGGTCAACCGATGGGGTTTTTGCCAACGAATGGCTTCTTTATAATTTGAAATGCTCTCATGCTTTTTCCTCTTCACATTTGAAACGGAGAGCATTAAAAGAATGATTTGCAGTCTGATTTTGTGAGTGCCTTGCAGAATCAGCCCCTGTCTGAAGAGTATTCCTCTCAAATTGAAGCTTGACATTTACAGGGGCTTGTTAAAAGGTGAGCACTCTGTCTTCATGGTGTGGGAAGTAATGAAGAGCTCGTCCACCGTACAGATGAAAAGGAAAAGAGAAAAACAGCCTCTGCCTACTTCCTACCAGGTAGCAGAGCTGTTTTATGTGTCCCCCCTTTAATCAGTAGGCTGACATTCATTGCCAGCCACAGCAGTAGAGCGAAGTTAATCATATTTAGATAAGAGTTTCACCAGGCAAAGCACATCCTTTTATTAGCCAAGAGTGTTTTCTTCTGTCATTAATTTTCCGTTCAGACTGTTTGAAGATGTAAAAGGAGGAGGAAAGTGACCCTGAATTGACTATGGTCTTCTGTTCATAAACACATCTAATCAATATAGGGACTCTCTGAATTCAAGAATAAAGTGCGCCAATTGTTTTACAACATTTAAAGAAGTAAAAAGAAGTAGAAAGATCAATACATCGATTCGGCCATGAAACTTTTTTGGGATTTTGACATTTAGTTTGAGTAGCTAATATGTTTATGTAATTTTTTACTAAACGATAAAACTCCTGATGCAGAAGATGATGTTAAATCTATGTGGAAACCTACACAATTTTCTTGTAAATCCAATTAAAAAAAAGTGTTACATGCCAAATTTACTCCTTTACGAACAGTAGTAAACAGATCTGTTTCTTCAAGTGTAATTGGAAATTATGGGATAATAAAAACACACCATGCCAAGTTAATACATGGCAATAACTAAATTAGGATAAGCTAATTATAGAATTGAGTTTACTATAAAGATTTAACTCACTTACACCACACTGTAAAAGAAAGAAAGATAGAAAGAAAGAAAGCCTGCATGTCATTGATAATGTTCAGAGGAATACTAGGAGTATCCCACATAAATTCTTTGGATTTGATGGAATTCTGCTGCTGAAATCCCACATGTAACTGCAGGATTCCATCAGTGGAATTGGAAATTATGGTATAATAAAAATACATCATGCCAAGTTAACACAAGGCAATAACTAAATAAGGATAAGATAATTATAAAGATTTAATTCACTTACATCACACTGAAAAAGAAAGGAAGGAAGGAAGAAAAAGAACGAAAAAAAGAATGAAAAAAAGAAAAGAAGGAAAGAGAGAAAGAAATAAAAGAAATAAATAAAGAAGGACAAAAGAAAAGAAAAAGAAAGAAAGAGAAAGAAAAGAAAGAAAGAAACAAAGAAAAGAAGGATAAAAGAAAAGAAAGAAAGAAAGAAAGAAAGAAAGAAATGATAAAAGAAAAGAAAGAAACAAACAAAGAAAGAAAGAAACAAAGAAAAGAAGGATAAAAGAAAAGAAAGAAAGAAAGAAAGAAAGAAAGAGAAAGGAAGGAAAAAAGAAAAGAAAGAATAAAAGAAAAAAGAAAAGAAAGAAAGAAAGAAAGAAAGAAAGAAACAAAGAAAAGAAGGATAAAAGAAAAGAAAGAAAGAAAGAAAGAAATGATAAAAGAAAAGAAAGAAACAAACAAAGAAAGAAAGAAACAAAGAAAAGAAGGATAAAAGAAAAGAAAGAAAGAAAGAAAGAAAGAGAAAGGAAGGAAAAAAGAAAAGAAAGAATAAAAGAAAAAAGAAAGAAAGAAAGAAAGAAAGAAAGAAACAAAGAAAAGAAGGATAAAAGAAAAGAAAGAAAGAAAGAAAGAGAAAGGAAGGAAAAAAGAAAAGAAAGAATAAAAGAAAAAAGAAAGAAAGAGAAGAAAGAAAGAAAGAAACAAAGAAAAGAAGGATAAAAGAAAAGAAAGAAAGAAAGAAAGGAAGGATAAAAGAAAAGAAAGAAACAAACAAAGAAAAGAAGGATAAAAGAAAAGAAAGAAAGAAAGAAAGAAAGAAAGAAAGAAAGAAAGAAAGAAAGAGAAAGGAAGGAAAAAAGAAAAGAAAGAATAAAAGAAAAAAGAAAGAAAGAAAAAAAGAAAGAAAGAAAGAAGCTTGCATGAAATTGATAATGTTCAGAGGAATACTAAAAGTATCCCAAATAAATCCTTTGGATTTAATGGAATTCTGCTGCAGAAATCCCAGATGTAACTGCAGGATTCCACCAGAAGTAAGGCAAGAGCAAGGAAATAGGCAATTCCAATTGTAAAGCCATTGTTTCAAGAATCCTGTGGGATTAAACTATGTTGGATGTTGGAGGTTCCTACAGAAAGTGGTAATTGCTACGGTCACAGTAAACGTAAGATTAAGGACAAAGTTCTTCTCATTTATTCACGCTTGGCTCCCTGTCACTTTGTCTTGCTGTGTAACCCTATGTGGTTTCACGTGAGTAGAAGTTAAATATCCAAGCCTTTAAATAAAAGACATGGGGGGATCATGGGAACTATTAAAAAACACAAGAACTAATGATTTTAAAAGGCATACTTGTAAATAATTATTAGAAATGGATCTGAAAGAAATTGAATTGGGAACTGTACACAGTTTGGAAGATACAATAATTGAAAAAAATAAAAAAAAGCACATGAAATCTTTATTGCCAGGGCGTCAGGTTTATGCTGTATTAATGCTTTTAGTTTATTTTCCCTGGCTTCCTGTTTTAATTCCTGCTTTCTTTTCTGTGATCTTCCTGTCCCTCATTTGTTACTGATTATTTTCTCCTCTTTTATTTAGTTAAGTTTAATTTGATTTTGTATAAATAATTCTGTGTTTTAGCTCTTGTTCATATATTATGTGGATTGTTTCTCCTTCGGGTATTTTGGGGATCTGAGTATTGTGGATTGTTAGTAAAAATGGTCTAATAAAAATATATTTTTCCTCATTTGTGCTTGCCACATCATAACAGAAAAACTGACCTCCCATAAAATATAACGCTAGCATAAGTCCTTTCATCTGTCACCCCCAAAAGACTTTCTCTTCTTTATTTCTATCAGGTATTTCTATCAGGTCCTTTAGAGGACAATGTTGAGAAGCTCAGCCACCATGGAATAACGGCTTTAACAAATCTGTTTTCTGCTTTGGGCTGGATGATCAATTGTTCCAAATGCTGCCAGTTTGGTCCACCTGTGTAGACAATGCATGGACAATGTTCTGTAGATTTCCAGTCACTGTTTGTGGGACAGAAGGGGACCACTCAACCTTTCCAACCCATGTGCGCCATCCTGTCATCATCCATCTTCATTCCACTGACCACCGACATCTCAAAACTCCTCCTTAGCTCTTTTCTCACCACTACAAAGACCCAGGAACAGTGCCCTTGTCTGCCAAGGACCCAAAGCCAACTTAATCCAAGTGTGTGAGCTGACCCCAGTATCTGTCCTAAAGCTTAAACCTGAGCCACCATCAGTCCCAGATATTGAACTTGTACTCTGTACGTGCTTGGACAGAAAACCAGAGCCCACTGCCCACTCATAACCAGATTCTGCTGAGTCTAGACTGTTTTATACTCAATGCGTCCACAAGTTTGATTGGGAGCACAGGGCAAATGTAACGTCAACAAATGAAGATTTGTATATCTGTGCACCCTGTTCACACAGACAGATCCATCATTTGTGCGTTCATGTGCAGCATGACCACCTAAAGCTGACAGAGAGAGTGACTGCAGACAAACTCAACATCAACCTGACCTTCTCTTTGAAAGACAACATGGCCTCGTATCCATGAAAAGAAGTTTTTTGAAACGGCTTCTGCCGAAAGTGCTGAATCAAAACTTTTCGAAACATTTCCTGAATCAATATCAGAGCTGCTTTTGCACGCTGGAGGGAAATATGCAGTTCCACAATCTGAAGGATGACACCATGTCTGCAGTATTTCTTTTTAGACAGGTATGTTTTAAAACAATTTTAGTCACGCAAAGATTATGTAGATCGTGTTCTTTTGTGAATGGGCTATATGCACGGTGGTGTTTTTCAACCTCTGCAAACGTCTGGCCAAAGATCGACTATTTTCAAGTTCATAAGGTACCTTTTACAGCATGGATAATGTAATTAAATCAAAATCAGTTACATAGACCTAAGCATTCATTTAGCTGTTCAAGCATAAAACAGGATGAAATGCTGTTTAAACAAGTGAAGTACATGAGGATCAGCGAGCAGTCGAAAATGAAAAGTTAGTGTCATCTGTCATAGTCTTGGTAATTTAAGTGTTATGCATAAAAATGACAGGATATTTCTGTTTTTAGCGCTCATTTTTTTCTGAATTTTATCTAGTTGAATCCATCTAGGCCAGGGGTGTCCAAACTCAGTCCTGGAGGGCCGATGTCCTGCATATTTTAGTTCTAGCCCCAATTAAACACACCTGAACAAGCTAATTAAGGTCTTTCTAGGTATATCAGAATCAGAATCAGAAAGAGCTTTATTGCCAGGTATGTTCATACATACGAGAAATTTGTTTTCGTGACAGAGCTTCTACAGTGCAACAGGATAACAGAGACAGGACAACAAACAGATAATAAATGTATTTAAAAAAAAAAATACAAGTAAGTAGTGAGTGCAAATAAACAGATTGACAAGTGTATGTACGTGTTTGTTACTATATACCACGTTATATGTCCAGCTGTTATGTGCAAATTGGCATGTAAAGTGTGTTGTTAAATAAGTGTATATGTGTATAAAAGTGTATAGCAAGTAGTGATGTTGGTTCCACAATTATTATCATCAAGTGTTCATGAGATGGATTGCCTAAGGGAAGGAACTGTTTCTGTGTCGGGCTGTTCTGGTGCGCAGTGCTCTGTAGCGTCGACCAGAAGGTAAAAGTTCAAAGAGGCAGTGTGCTGGGTGTGAGGGGTCCAGAGTGATTTTGGCAGCCCTCCTTCTCGCTCTGGATAAGTACAGTTCTTGGGGAGTGGGAAGGATTGTACCAGTGATTCGCTCAGCAGTCCGAACTATTCGACGTAGTCTTTGGAGGTCGTATTTAGTAGCTGAGCTAAACCAGACAGTTATTGATGTGCAGATGACTGATTCAGTGATGGAGGTGTAGAACTGTTTCAGTGTCTTTTATACTAGACACTTCCAGGCAGGTGTGTTGAGGGAAGTTGAAGCTAAACTATGCAGGACACCGGCGATCCTGGACCGAGTTTGGACACCCCTGACCTAGGCTGAGATAACTTTAACTTTATAAAGTTGGTTTTATATTAGCTTATTCATTCATTTTTGAACAGTGACAACTTGTGACACGTTACTTTGAATAATCAGTCTGAAATAGCGTGTAAGTATGACTTCAAAAAACAACATTAGCGCTATTTAGCTTAGTGTGAACAGTGTTGTATTTTTATAGTCATTGGTGATAGTTTGATTTCACTATTTTGAATTTGCAAACAATACTTTTCTAAAATGATATTATTAAGAAGAAAGTCTGAATTTGTGAATATAAAACCAACTTTATCCCAATGCCAGAAATTGTTAGTAATAAGTATAATTCCTGCACCACACTGACCTGTCTCCTTAGAGACATCAGCAGAGATCAGCAGTCCTTGTGTGCATGAAAAATTGACAAGGTCTGTTTGCTACACAACTGAAAATGTGCTATTCATTCATTTTCCATTGGCTTAGTCCCTTTATTCGTCAGGGGTCGCCACAGCAGAATGAACCGCCAACTTATCCAGCATATGTTTTACACAGTGGAAGCCCTTCAAGATGCAACCCAGTACTGGGAAACATCTATACACACTCATTCACACACATACACTACGGCCAATTTAGTTTTTTCAATTGACCTGTATCGCATGTCATTGGACTGGGGGAAACCGGAGCACCCGGGGGAAACTCGCAAACACGGCGAGAACATTCAAACTCCACACAGAAATGCAAACTGCCCCAGCCAAGGCTCGAACCAGCAACCTTCTTGTGAGGCGACAGTGCTAACCACTGAGCCACCATGTCGCCCCAGATATAATACAGTTTTTCAAAAAGGTCTTTAAGTTTTGAATTGCAGTATAACAAAGTATGATAAAGTTTTCTAACTGGTGAATGACATGATCTAAGTTAGTGTTATAAGATTGTCTATGGTCATCTATTTGGTGTGTGTTCATGACTTCAGGAGGTGTGGTTTTGGACAGCAGGAAAGGACAAGCATTTGATATGCTATGATAGCATTTTCGCAGATCTCCTACTGCACCTTTAAGCTTTGAGGATAAACAAACGCATATATTTTGAGTTTTTTTAAAGAGCCCATATTATGGGTTTTTGAAAATGCCCTTTCATGTAGTGTGTAACACAGCTCTAAGTGAAGTGAAATATCCAGCTAAGGCTTAAATCTGTAAGTGTACAGTGTTTAAAACTATTGATTCATCTATAAAAGAGTCGACTCATAGTGCTTCAAACGAGTCATCTTGATTACGAGTCATTAGGTGTTTCGTGATGACGCAGCTACGAAACACAAGTAGTTGCGCGCGCAAACCCGGGAGATTTGAAATCTGCGGCCCCGCCTACTAACAGAAAAAAAAGTCTCACACACAAACACACAGACAGACACCGGTCGAATGAAGTCACGCTGTGCAGATGGATATTATGGACAGTCTAATCAAAGATGAAACATCAGCAATATAGCCCAGCCTTGAGCAGATCGAGTGCTTCTGAAAACGACATGATTACAAAGAAGACTTCTTCAGTTTGTTAAAGGAAGGATCAGTAAAGACTGTCTAAACATGGATCAGTGCATCATGAATCAGTTTCTACCCCCATTTCACAAGTGTAAGTACGTGCGATTAAAATTATTGCCTCGTTTACTCTATCTTGCAAATTATGTATTTAGTTGTGTTTTGTTACTTGTAACCACGTGTGCTGTATCAGGTTAACTCTTTATATTCTCATATCGCGTGTAAAGCCACGTTGAAAACGCGACGCGTGCCGCTTTGATTACGGATCGTCAGCTGTTTACACACATGCAACAGTCAAGTTTTAAAATATTTCAGCTCAGGTTCGAGGTGAGGTGTCTAAATTGCACCCAGCAAGCTGAACTGGCGCTCTAGGCGTGTGTGTCGTGTCCTCGGGTAGGAGTAATATGTGTGTGTGTGTGTGTGTGTGTGTGTGTGTGTGTCTCCTCGTGTGTGTAACGCACGGGTATTCGCGGATATAACTGAGCGCCGCGCCGCGCCACGCCCTCTCAATTCAGCCGCTCCTCTATGGACGCGCAGGCCCTGTGTGTGTGTGTGTGTGTGTGTGTGTGTGTGTGTGTGTGTGTGTGTGTGTGTGTGTGTGTGTGTGTGTGTGTGTGAAAAGAGCAAGAAGACTGTGACAGGCTAGATCTCCTCGCCAGTTCTTGGACTTTTTGCTCAATAAAATAGTTAGTCGTCAGTATTTTCTAGTCCATCGTCTGTGTTTACATTCACCCACTGGAAGCCAAAATCCACTATGAAGCGTGTGTGCACTGTGACTACTTTTATATTGTTGATTAGCAGCTGGGCATTTCACTCTGCCTCATGCTGAAGCCTTGTCCGTGTCGACCAATCGCAGCAGGCTGTCATCGGTCCAATCAGCGCAGATTAGCTTCGCGCTGAGGAGGGGTTTGGGAACAAATGAATCGCTGAACGATTCATATGGGAGTCGCTGGGATAATTAGGTAAAAATAAATGCAGATTATAAGTGTTGTTTGACCTTGCATGCATATTAGACTGTTGTTGGAGACCCTTACAACCTAAATATGACCCTATTTCATCTATAATATGGGCTCTTTAAAGCTTTTTGCGTAAATTGTGTTTTTATTTCATAGTATATGTTTTGCATTAAGCATGCAGCTATCTTGGATGTATACAATATAACCCACATTATTTACACAATGCTAAAACAAACATTTTCACGAGTGTTCTCCAAATTTATCCACAACTTGGTCACAAATTCATTGTATTCATTTTAATTCATCATCAAAGTTCCTACATGTAGCCCCCTTTTGTTGCAAATAATGGTACAATGGGGAGCGTGTCAAAGTCAAAGTGTGCAAATGTTTAAGCTGATATCTATGTCCAGATCCTACTCCCTTCTCCTTTGATAATGCCATTCATTTCTTTGTCTCTTCTGCTTCTCTGCTTCATCAGTGGATCTGCCAAGCTGCTTGGATCTGCCATGGGCATCCATGTCTTCAGGTTCTCCTCTGTGTGTTGATACCATAACTACACCTCAGAGGCCCTTGAGCCCTTGACTTCATCTCTGCCCACATTTCCTCAAGCATCTCTGGGATACTTTGGCTCCACCTTGGTTCATTGTCACTCTAGCTTCATCTCAGACTTCTGGGTCTCTAGTTGCACTTTATCTCACCATTCTCTGTCTCCACCAGCTTCTCCTTCCCTCTAGCTAAACCTTAGTCTTCTAGCCCATTGGCTCTGCACTGGCCTGCCAAACTCACCATTCTGCCTTTGCCTCGCAGGCCTTCTGTGTCACCCTGATACTTTGGCAATAAAAGTATAACTTCTAAGACCTCATGTAATGTACAGTATACAGTATTTTGCATAAAAAATACAGTCTTATTATCTTATATAAAAGGATTGTTATACCCAAGTAATCTTATTATTCCTTATGATTGCAAGGTGTATAGAGTGTTTTAAATCAGTTAACGAAAGAATGATCATGCAGTCAGTGGACAGCCGACAGCTTGCTGAGTTTTGCAACAGAGCTAGTGCGTTAACACATTTAACACTATTGTGCACCCTACATAGGAGCCACTGCCTGGGCAGTAGGAAATAAACACCCCTGCCATGCTCCCAATGAGATAAAAGAGGCAGCTTTTATAGCAGATGTAATCTGCTCTCTCTTATGCCCAGCATGAACTCAAAGAGGCTAAAATCCAAACTGAAGCTTCCTGGACACTGAAACACCCTCCACCCTTTCATTTCTCCAACTCTGTTTACAGTGACAGTGACGCTCAGTGGAACTCCTGTCACTCAGCGCAAGATGTGACATATTTCGCACTTTTGTTTAAAATGTTGTGATCTCGGCTTGACTGTGACCTCACTCTACTGTTTAAATAGGCAATAAATAAATGCAATGGCATAGTTATGAAATTACGAAACTGTTTGCGACTATAAATTATTGCTCTTTTTTTTTCAAACGAGAAAAAGGTTAATAAATTGTAGTCTGCTGTCAGCAACACCTCCACACCTGCATGGTTTTTATACTCTGTTATTTGTTTTTGCTCAGTCATGTTTACTAGAGAAAGTTGGAGAACCTCTACCCACCGTTAAACATCTCATTCTGTAAAAGCAGATAGGACAATTCCCCTTTCTCACATCAGCAGTTTAATAGCACCACAGCAAATTGAGTTTCTGTTACTCCCTGGTTGATTGAATCAAGCTGAAAACAGTTTCTCAGTTTTCACGGTCAAACACAAAGATTGAATAACACAACCTTGAGATTTTAGAGCCACTAGTTGGGGTTAGCGTTTATTTGCTTTCTGTCAGACAAGAGCAAAACCTATATTTAAGGAGTTTAAAGCTAGGTACTTTGTGAACTATTGAACCCAGTCCCAAAAAGTCTCACTTGAACTCACACAATTCTCAATTTAATCCACCTCAGCACCACCATCACTATCATCATCAACTCCTTTTTTGCAAACCATTAGTAGTCTAGAAGGGAAACTGGCTTTATTTATTTGATTATTTTAACTGTTGCAAAAACTTGTCATAAATCTGTCTTAAACATAATGTAAAATGTAATGTGTGTATTTATATAGAGCATTTATTGTGTATGGCCATACACCCAAAGCGCTTCAAAATCGCTCTCTCCCAGCCACTACCAGTGTGCAGCATCCACTTGGATGTTGCGACGGCAGCCACAGAACAACAGCGCCAGTGCGCTCACCACACACCAGCTATAGTAATATAGCCAATTCGGTGGATAGAGATGATTAGGAGGCCATGATGGGTAAGGGCCAATGGAGGGAATTTAGGATACACCCCTACTCTTTATGAGAAGTGCCATGGGATTTTTAATGACCACAGAGGGTCACAACCTCGGTTTAACATTACATCCGAAAGACGGTGCTCACTGACAGTATAGTGTCCCCTTTACTTTTACTGGGGCATTAGGAATCACACAGACTACAGGTTGAGCGTCCCCTGCTGGCCTCAATAACACCACTTGACTGTCATGATGCCATTATAATTGTGCAACATATAACATCATCATTCATATTTAACTACTGTGTCACAAATTTATGGTTAAAATGTCATTAAATATTAATGACAACAGAACAACAACAAACACACACAATAATGATTTAAAAGAGTCATACCATAATAAGAGAAAATAACAAATGATAGGATAAACACACTAGAACATTAAGTGAAATGAATGGTTTAGCCTGTGTTGAAATCGTTATAGATTAACATACTGAAATTAAATAGGGATATCCAATCTCATTACACTTTTTCTTAAAAGTATTAATTAAATTTCCATTAATTATAAAGTAATTTATTGTGATTATGTAATGATTTTCTTGTTTGATTATTGTTTCATAACATGACATGGTCACTTTAAGAGCGAATATGCAGTGATATATACTGGCAAACATCCAAGTAATCACCAAAATCTTAATAATTAAAAGATGGGCACTTTGACAGATGTTTCTGTGTATTTCTCTGTTTGTGCAGACACCTAAAGTCCAAAGTGTCCCTGTTAATTTCTTCAAATGTAAACATCTTTCCAGGATCTGCTCAATAAGAAATGTGATTTGTTCAAGGGGTGTTTTGTTTTAATAATGCAAATCAAAATAAAGGATTAGGTTCTGTTTAGTAATTCGACATAATGGCTCCTAAAATCCACAACTCTGGTATCTGTAAAAAATCCACTATCACGCATCTCTAACTACCAACTTTCAATGTCAACTTTATGATGACTTAAAAAAGTGACACTTTGGTGTGAGCAGTGTGGACATAAACATTATGACATTTTCAGAATCATTAGCCCCCCTTTGATTGTTTTTTACATTTTTAAAACATTTTCCAAATGATGTTTAACATTCATTCATTCATGTTTAACATATCATTTTCACAGTATGTCTGTTAATATTTATTTTTTTCTGGAGAAGTCTTATTTGTTTTATTTAGGCTAGAATAAAAGTTTTTAATTAAAAAAAAACATTTAAGGTCAAAATTATTAACCCCTTTAAGCTATATTTTTTCTGCTAGTCTACAGAACAAACCATAATTATACAATAACTTGCCTAATTAGCCTAACCTGTCTAGTTAACCTAATTAACCTAGTTAAGCCTTTAAATGTCACTTTAAGCTGTATAGAAGTGTCTTGATAAATATCTTGTCAAATATTATTTACTGTCATCAGGACTAAGATTAAATAAATCAGTTATTAGAGATGAGTTATTAAAACTATTATGTGTAGAAATGTGTTGAAAAAATCTCTCTGTTAAATAGAAATTAGGGAAACTAATAAACAGGGGGGCTAATAATTCTGACCTTAACTGCACATGACAACTATTTAATGTTATACATATATTTTTTTACAGTCACAGATAGTATCATACTTTGCATAATTGGCAGCAAATATCAATGTTGACCTATCAATCAGCCAAAATATGTCAAAGTCAATATGTAAGTTTGTGTCAAATGACAAATACGGCGTAGAGAAATGAAGACCCCTCCTCCCCCTTTTTTGTGTTCGGAATTGGATTTTTCTCATTCTAACCATTCTTTGAACAAAAATACCAATTATCCAGTCACAAGTCATTTCCATGGTTATACAGGGTACAAAAGCAGAGGTCATTAAGCAATTTGATAGAGCCAAGCTAGTGTTATTGTACTTTCATTTGGGGGGATGAAAAATGAAATCACGTTCAATTAAACATTAGACAGGGATAAGCAGACTTTGCATTTTATGCACTTCAGGTAATTCCTCACCCATCTGGCCTTGTAAATTGTAGAGCCCACAAAATAAAGAGAGAAAGAAATAATCACTTAGACTCCAAAACCAATTAAATGGCTCGATGTTATAGATACTGCTGTAGGCCAGAGTTTATATAAAAAGTCTTTCTTGTTTTCTGTTTACATCAGTTATTTCTAACTGTGAAATAACGTACACAAAGTTCTATATGGTATAAGCCATCGGAATCTCTTTAAAGATGCGGTTGATGACCTTTTTGCTGTCATCAGTGCATTTGTTCTGTACAGCTGCATCTGCCCTTTGAAAGTTTATTGTGTGTTTCTCCCTTCAGCAAAAGTCTGGGTTGCAGTGATAAAGAAAAAGGTCCTGGTCAATGTTGGTGGTCGCCTGAGAACTCTGGGTAATGATGGCCTCCTCTGCACTGGGCAAAGATAAATTACAGTGAGAAAATCAGTGGGCTGCCTGCACGTTTCCCTGCACTTGCAGTCACGAGGGGTCACGGAGACACATAACATAGAGAGGTCAGGGCAATACGTGTTTCACCCTCTACATAGCAGAACCGGAGAAGCTTTTTTTCTTTCTGATTGTCTTTTACACCAGTGGCTGTGAGGATGATGAGATGAGAGTGTTGCGGAAAGGTTGGATTGTAATGTGAAAATAGACGTAAACATTTCTTAGTGGAATCCATTTATCATACATCAGAAGTGGAAAAGGAGCCTTTGGCCTGCAGGTTTCAATGCATTTTTCAAAATGCCAGTGTAGCGTGAAGGGTTAGACCACTATCAAGACCCATTTTCAGCGAGCATGAAAACCCAAAGCTTCTGATTTCTCTTTTTTTCATATTGTTGGCTTATGCAGTCTCAGGATTCTCTTTCAGAGATGTTTTCACACATTACATTTTTGAAAAGCGTGTCATCAGGGGGGGTGAACGGGCTGAGTTAGGACAGCGAGAGGT
Source organism: Danio aesculapii (assembly GCF_903798145.1). Lineage (NCBI taxonomy): Eukaryota > Metazoa > Chordata > Actinopteri > Cypriniformes > Danionidae > Danio > Danio aesculapii. The sequence continues at coordinate 44,584,815 of NC_079441.1, read as the reverse complement.
TAGAGTATTTGCAGGAGAGGTGTTGGGAATTGCTGGCACCATCCATTAAGCATGTCAAAAAAACTGTCCGATAAAACAGGAGAAGAAAAGTGAGGGAACGTCCATGTTAGTAAGTCTTTCAAATGTCAAACTTGCAATTTGAGAGATGGAAAATATTCGGTCTTGCCCGCTCCAAGAAATCTTCCCATCATCAAATTGCATCTGGGTTTGCTGAGCTCTGAACAGAAATTGGTTTCTTCCTACAGGAAGATAGTGTCACTGCAGGGGCTCAACTCTGATGCTCACGTGATCTGGCTGGAGCGCAGGAGACTGATGAAGAGCAGGCTTGGACAACACCGTCTGTTTATCCTTCTGCCTTTTTTTACCACTTTGATCATCAGTTGGCACATTTCTATGTGTAAATGTGTCTGGAAGCTCATCGTTTGTTTTTGTGTGTAGTGTTGACTTATTCTACAATGGTGTTGAGGAATGTTCAGTAGATGTCCTTATATTTAGATACAGTGTTTAGAGCTAAAAAAATTCTGAAGACAATAGTGCCCAGGTGTTTACTAAACTCCATGTACAGTACTTGTAACAAATTAAGATAAGATGTTTATATTGACCTGAAAAATAATCACATGCATGTTACAAAGATTCATAGGAATGCAATTTTTACCATAAATTACAAAGTAATTAATAGCTGCAAGAAAAGGTAAACTCTTTGGGATTACATTGATTTCTGTATAAATTTCACAGAAAATGTGTTCTGATCTTCATCAAAGTCACAACAATAGAAAAACACAGTCTGCTTAAACTAATACCACACAAACATTATATGTTTTCATGTTTTTATTGAAACACTTTGCAGGGTGGAAAAAGAATGTGAACCCCTAGGTCAGCGGGTGTCCAAACTCGGGCCTGGACTGATTGCTGTTATCGAGGGAAAAATTTATTCCAAAGTTTATCAAGACATTTTGCTGAAACACTTAAGACCACCTGAGTATAGGTGATGAAGTAAATCACCTAACAACAGAATGAATAGAACAGAAGAAAATACACCTCTGGACTGGCCCAGTCAAAGTCCTAAACTCAACCTGATTGAGATGATTCACACCAGACATCCCAACAATAATGCTGAAACAGTTTGTAAAGAGAAACGGTCCAAAATCACTCTGGACCATCGTGCAGGTCTGACCTACAACTATAGGAAATGTTTGGTTGAGGTTATTGCTGCTAAAGGAGGACCAACCAGTTATTAACCCCAAAGATTCACATACTTTTCCCACCTTGCACTATGAATGCTTACATGTTTACATATACTATTTGTTTTTCTGTTGTTGTGACTTACTGTAGAAAAAGATCAGAACACATTTTCTGTGATGCTTGCCAAAATCCAAGTAACCCCAAAGGGTTCACATACTTTTTCTTGCAACTTTATATATATATATATATATATATATATATATATATATATATATATATATATATATATATATATATATATATATATATATATATATATACTGTATATATATAAATCTATATATATAAATCTATACCTCTACTCACATTACTGTACACCCTTCTTTCAAAAGACCTTTGGGATGAACCTGTAGAAAGGCACAGGTTAGGAGATGGCTAGAAAAGGCTGGAGAAGTTATTTGGAATTGATTTGATTCAGGCTGCACGATATAAAAATGAATTATTTCAAAGGGGTATGATGATTTTATGGGTACTCTATATGTAAAACCTAAGTTTTACAGTTTCAATTTTAAACATTTTACAACTTCAAATGACTTTACACAGTGAGACATTATCAAAAGGTGTTCAGAGTATTGTGAGTATTGCTTTTTGTCTCAAGATAAAAGAGAACATCCTCAAAATGTCTAATTATCTTCTATGTGTAAAGGAATATACAGTATAATCAATACAAATCAGTGGTTATTTAAACTTTGGGAGAGGATAAACAGATATTGTCATATTCTCATGTTCCAGCTTCTTGCACAGACACATCATTTCATAAGACCTCAATGTATCTTAAGGTTCATTGGCATTAATTTGTATTGCCTGTATTTTTGACTCTGTTTGCTGGTAGTTATTTACTTGCATTCTATCTTCAAGGGCCATGGTTTAAGCTAAAACAATGAAATACATATTTAATATACTGGAAGTCTGTTATAACTTTGTTTATATTTGATATGCATTATAGGCAGGAGGAATGTGCAAGATATTTATGCTTTTGAGTCATTGTTGCCTTTCTTCCTTGCCAATAATGCAAGAGAAAACATACAAGTCACTCCAAGTAATGCATGAGGCAGCTGTGTATATGTGCTTTGTACAAAGTCTTTGTTTTGAGTCAGTCAGTGTCAGCTAATCAAGCTTTATTTGCTCATCTTGCTCTCACAGGGTTCATGCTCAGAACCCTGCCACATTAAATGGAGTGCCATTTCCATCAAATCTGGAAAAACAACAGTTTATTTTTTGCTGTTTACATTTGCAGAAGCATTCCACCAAAGCACTGCAAATGTAAAAGTAATGAAATTGTATTGAATGCTCATTCGTTTATCATACAATGACAGCGTGCCACCACTGAACTGCATTGATAATGTGTTGCTATATCATTCAGTAAATGTTTTCATTTCTTTCCAAGTAATCTCAATGTGGTCCCCAGACCTCAAGGTTAATTGTGATGGAGATGCCTTGGTTGAGGGTATTTCAAGCAGTCGGAGGCCTCTGCTTCCATGCTGGTTTTTATTTGTATTTTCAGTGCCTTTGAAATCTGATGCATATTAAGCAGACATGTCAATTATTTTTTCCCCTCTGAAATCAAAACCTTTTTATTATGCTTCATTTTAAAATGAACAGTGACTGAGAGGTTTTGGTAAAACCAAGCTTTTTTGTTTGTCATTCCATGTAGAAAAAATAAAATAAAATAAAATAAAAAAGTAGAAGAAAGCAAGGAAGAAAGGTATGGGGCTTTATTCAACAAGTTTGGTTACTACAGTAAAGCTTTTACTTCTGAAATCAAGAAAAAAATAAGCAATGGAGTTATAGAAGCAGTATCCAGCTGAACTATTTCCAGTTCGAATATAAAGTATTATTACTATTGTTTTTTTTTGTGTGTGTGTGAGCTCTTTTTCTTTTTTTTTTACTGTTTTTTGTCTTTGCATCCAGGAGCTAATCATGAAGTGTTTATCAGTGGTTCAGGAAATGGATTTCAACACTTGCACATAATGCAAGGGCAATGATGTTTTGTTTTGGGTAGCTAAATGGTGGACTTTCACAGCTTGCCACTTTGGAATAAGTGGTTGAGAAATGTGTTACATCCATTTAGTCTTTATATTATTTGTGTTGGATTACACAGAAGATGTGTGGGTTGATGTTGATTTATTACAAACACATAGTGTGCATGTGCAGACACTCCTACTGTATTCCAGTTTAAATTAGACCAACGCAACTTTTTGGAAGAAGATAATTTAGCACGTTTATGTAGAACATGTGATGCCAAAGCAATTTGTTTGTGAAATTGTGAGATCCTGTGATAGTTGAAGGAGATGTTACAACACTGTGTTCTGCATGTATGGGTTTTCAGGAGCATGTAGTAAAGCTACTGCAGGAATTGGGAACTGACTAGTGAAAAATGAGGAATGGTTCTCGGAACATAGTGGCTTTTGCTGTCAAAGGCAAATGGTGTTTAGGGGCTTTTGCCACAAACTGTTATTTCTGAATGGGCTGACACTGGGATTTAGATGATTTGAAGCAAAAATATTTGTTGAACATGTATACGTGCCTAAAGCATTCGTTCAATGCCGTTTTTGGCAGAAGTGAAGTTTAGCAGCTTTTGCATCTGAAGCGCAAAATGTGACCACTAAGACCCCATATTGTTGCCCACCTTATGACTTGTTTGCAGGAAGAATGGGACGAAATTACACCTGAAACACTTTATCACTTGGTGTCTTCTGTCCCTAAATGTTTAATTGTTGTGGAAAAGAATGGAAACATTGCAAAGTGCTAGATGCTTTAGTGTCCCAACTTTTTTTAAAATGAGAATAGGTAATTGGAATAGGTGTTTATTTTGAAAAAACAAAAAATTAAATAAATAAAAATCATGAGGAGCACATTAAATAATGTGCTGTTGTAATGTTTGCAATGAAATACAAGTCAAATTAAATTTAGAAATCACTACTTTCTTTTTGTGTGTGTGTGTGTTTTCCACACTGTCCCAACTTTTTCTGATTTGGGGTTGTACAATTTCTCAGGAGTAAGTTCAAATTTTTTAATTGGGAGGGTCTTTGTAAAAGATGGTATGCAAAGTGAAATGTACTGTATGAAAACGGCTGAATTAAAATAAAAAGTATGCGGTACAATGTTTCAAAATGGCAAACAACACAGCCTAAACATGGCAATGATTAATAAAATTGTTCTTCCTGTTTTCTATTAAGAAACAATTTATAATATTAACATTTACATGTATTTTTAGTAGTGCTAAAATTAGTCTGCAACAACAGGGCTTCTGGGTAAACACCGATAGCTACAGGAGATTGAGAATAATTTGCAGCCACAGGGTGTCCAGTTTCATTGCTAGAGTTAGTTTCTTGCTGCAGTACAACTGATATTTCCAATTTGGATTTTTAATTCACAATTGATTTGATTTGTTAGTTTGTTTTATATGTGACCCTGGACCACAAAACCGGTCATTAAGGTATATTTTTGGAAATTGAGATTTACACATTAACTGAAAGCTGAATAAATAAGTTTTCATTGATATATGGTTTCCTAGGATAGTATAATATTTGGTTGAGTTTTAACTATTTGAAAGTCTGGAATCTAAGGGTTTAAAAAGAATCAAAGTACTGAGAAAATTTCCTTTATAATTGTCCAAATTAAGCTCTTAGCAATGCACATACTAATAAAAACTGAGTTTTGATATTTTTACAGAATGAAATTTACAAACTTTATTCATTGAACATGATATTTACTTAATTACTTAATTATTAGTATATGACCGGGTCTTGGGGGGAACAGTCTTAGGAGAGAACTCCAGACTTCCCTCCCCTGACACTTCCTCCAGCTCCTCCGGGTGGATCCCGAGGCGTTTCCAGGCCAGCCGAGAGACATAGTCCCTCCAGCGTGTCCTGGGTCTTCCCCGAGGCCCATGCTTGGAACAACTCCCTAGGTAGGCGTCCTGGAGGCATCCGAAACAGATGCCCGAGCCACCTCAACTGACATCTCTCGATGTGGAGGAGCAGCGGCTGTACTCTGAGCTCCTCCCAGGTGACAGAGCTCCTCACCCTGTCTATAAGTGTGTGCCCTGCCACCCTGCGAAGGAAACTCATTTTAGCCGCTTGTGTCTGAAAGATTACAAATTTCTTTACATATATATATTTCATTGTAAAATACATTCTGAGGGAGCCTATATGTGAAACATATACAGTCTCATGTGTACACAGTGTACAGACAGTCTCATGTCTCCAAAGTAATGCAAATTCTAACACTTTCAAGCTTGTCAATTGGCCGGACGGGTTCTGTCTCCAGAACTTCATTTGCATGCTTTGTGTCATGAATGAGAACTTATATGCTGATGAGATTGGATCGGGGCTGGAAAGGCAATTTACCCTGCCAACAACAACACTTGCATGCTTTGTTTGAGACTGTCTCCACCCACATGTATCAATGTCTGTAAAAATTTATTTAAACTACAGTAGCGCCTACAGTAGTGCCTGCAGCACCAAAACTTTCGAACTTTCCTTTTGATGATGCCACAGAAATGCCTAGTTCTTATTATTATAGGATTCTGCTTTGAAGATACCTGAAAGTTCTCCCTGGTTTTTGGCTCGTCTTAGAATTTCACAACAGTTTTGGTGCCGTGAGCCAGATAAAGAAATTCACAACAGTTTTGGTGCCGTGACCCGGATAGAGAAATTCACAACATATCTAAGATCTTGTCCTTTCGGTCATGACCTGTTTTGCGGTGGCGCACCATGGCCTCGGACTTGGAGGTGCTGATTCTCATCCCAGCTGCGTCACACTCTACAGCAAACTGCCCCAGTGCATGCTGAAGGTCCATGTTCGATGAAGCCAACAAAACGACATTGTCTGCGAATAACAGAGATGAAATCCTGTGGTCCCCCCTGTGGCTGCGCTTTGAAATTCAGTCCCTAAAAATTATGAACAGAATTATATGGCAATAAAGTAAAATATGGCAATAAAAATTAAAAATTTTGATACACAATGTAATTGTGGCTATCCCTACTGATTTACCTGTGGAATAAAATACTGGTTTTATGGTCCAGGATCACATATCAGGAAATATAAATATACAGTACCATCAGTACAGTAATATGAGCAAGAAGTAAAATTAGTTATATTTATTAGTAGTTATTGAGATATCCATATTTTAAAGAATACATTCATTTTTAACACAGTGAAACAGTGGTAAATTATGGTGATAGCAGTTTTAGTTAAATTTTTTTCAAGTAGAGAGGTAAAAACAGTGAAGTGGAGACTAAATCAGATGACAGCTTTTTTTCAGCACATTAGACATTTCCTTGTATACATTACCTCATCTCATGCCAACAAATGTCAATGGATAAGCTGTATTCTGTAGGAGTGCTTTATTCCACAGGACTCCCTTAAGTCTACACTATATGTCTAAGGATGAGTCTTTGTCTTTGAAGGTGAGATCTAAAGATGAATCTGAATATCAAAAGCGACGCAGTGATTGAGAAAACTTGAGTGCAGTGATGCTGTCATGCCGAATCTCTGAGGGGAAAAGAAGAGGCAGCTGACGGGGCTCTTTGGGTCCTTTTGTGGCCATTGAGTCTAAACAGCCTTGGCTCTACAGATCAGCCTTTGGCGAGCTGACAGTAATGTTCCCTGAAGGAGAAATCAATGCTTTTCTGAGCTTGGGCACTATCTGGATCTTGCTCTTTCAACAGACGCTTTCTGCATGCCTTTGGCCATTAGCGACTGACATCTCTTTCCTTTCCAGTCGTTCACTGCTCGGGCAATCGGTGCTGATGGTGGGTTAAATGATAATGTAAGCCTGTATACTCAACAGGCCTCCATTTCAGATTTCTGAACACGTGTCTGCTGCAAAAGGGTCAAAAGTCACAGAATCGGTTGTTGAATCTTTGCATGTTCAATGTTTTCTCAGGTAGATGCTGTGATTCTTCCAGAGGTCAGATGTAGATGAGACTGGCTCCGGTTAAATGTTTAGGAGTTGAAAGCATGAGGTAAAGGGGCCACCGGTGGGGTGATGAAATGATGTGTCTCTTTTGATGTGATGGCAGAGGGGCAGGAAAGTGTCAGCAATTCATTGTCCTGTCAAAGCCAGTCTGACCTTTGGGCTTAGCATGCTGCTTATTGGTCTGCACCAAAGGGACAGTGCCAAAGGTCTTGTGTAATATAGGATGGTGTTGCAATTAGTTTGCTTGAAGACATATTCTTTCGCCAGATGTGGTGCTGCTCTCCATGTTAATGGGCACCTGAGACTCTGGAAATCTGTGCATAGGATGTTCGGTTAATAATAGAGTCATCGTTAAGTGGATTTGGTGAATAATAGCCCCAATTCTTTTTTTCGTGTTTTTTTGATGCAATTTATTTAAAACTGATTTGCTCAGTTTATCTTGAGTCATTTTAAAGTTATCTTTTAGACTGAATACACAAAAGGGCTACAACAATACTGGTTTGCATATAAAGCAACAACAATTATGCAGAAATGTCAACCATCAATGGTAGATTTATACACATGATCAACATATAAAAATATGACTGCAACTTTCTGGCCTGCATCTATAATAAAATTAGTAAGAGGATGCAAGCTTAGTTTTGAGACAATAGACCATGAATTAAACATAGCATATATAAATAGATGGCCATAGTATCTTTCAAGGAAACCTTTCAGTTATGGTAGACAAATGTCCATGTACTTGCATAGGGAAATATAAAAAATAAATAAATAAATAAATATGGCGGTTCATTCCGCTGTGGCGGCCCCAGATTAATAAAGGGACTAAGCCGAAAAAAGAAAATGAATTAATGAGTAAAAATAAAGACAGCATTTAAAGGTGCCATGTGCTGGATTGGTTTATTAAGTTCAATTGTTCTCTGATATCTACATAATAGGATTATGACTTCGGTAAACTCAAAAAATCCCCAGAAATGCTTTTATAAGCTCATTTATTACTCCATAAAATACCCATAGAATCAGAAGGTTCATGATTGACCATATATGGTTTGTGTCGTGCATATTAATGAGCTCCACTCTGATGTGCCACTCTTACAGACACACACACACACACAGCATGATGTATGCTGAACACGGACAAATATAAACCCAATCAGAGTAACGTTAACCTATTTTGCTCACCAGATCTGTTGTGTACAAAGGCTAAATTATAATTAAACTTGACAAAAGACACTGATAGAGATGTATGACGTTGTATTTTGAAGCTACAGTCAAAGAAAACACAGCCAGGAATTAATTTCAACTTCTGCATGAACAGATGACAGTTGAGCTGAGAGATTTGACACGATTCAGCAGTCTACACGTGTGTGTTGAAACATACGCATCAAATTTCACAATAAACATGATAAATTAGCAAAAGATGTAACTAGACATACCTTATGCCTCTTCAGAGAGGAGCTGAATAAAGGTGTAGTCTTGCATTTTTGTGTGAAGGTGAATTTGAAACATGTCTCTTGCTGTCATTACCCATTAACTAGGGATGGCTGACGTGAAACTGACGTTTCGACACAGTGTCAAGATCCTGAATCACAATTGTTTTGAAATACTGCACCGAAGCATGATCCAAAACACTCAGGTCACATGAAAAGGGTGATTTGAAACACCAAGGTCATGTGACTAAAGTGTTTCGAAACACCAGGTCACATGATTAAAGCGATTCAAAGCATCGGTCATTTCAGAAGTGTTTTGAGACCTGGCGACTCTGCGCTTGACTGATTGGGTCAGAAAAAAAACTTTATCTCATGTAGCCTAGTGGCTAGTGGACTGTACGTGTGCACTTAGTAACTATGCTACAAATGATCTGAGTTTGAATCCAAACTTGCACTGTAAGTACAAATACACTGTAATAAAGACTTGATGTGTTTTATAATTGTAAATTTTTTATGACCAAAACAAGACATATTTATTCACAAAGCTTTCATTCGGACGTCAGACCAATGTTAAAAAAGAAACAAACAATAGCTGCATCTCCCTGGATTCGAACTCATTATCTTCGTATGCTAGCCTTGAACTCTCACTGCTTTACCAAATCACTGGAAACCTCATCTCTACAACATTGGGTTTAATACTTCAATTTGCTCAACTGTTTTTTTTGCTGAAGCTGTTCCAGAACATTCATTCATTCATTTTCTTTTTGGCTTAGTCTTTTTATTAATCAGGGGTCACCACAGCGGAATGAACCGCAATTATCCAAGTTTTATGCAGTGAATGCCCTTCCAGCCGCAACCTAACACTGGGAAACATCCATACACCCTCATTCACAGATATACACTACGGCCAATTTAGCTTTTTCAATTCACCTAGAGCGCATGTCTTTGGACTGTGGGGGAAACCAGAACACCTGGAGGTAACCCACACCAACACGGGGAGAACATGCAAATTCCACACAGAAATGCCAACTGACCCAGCTGGGACTTAAACCAACGTCCTTCTTGCTGTGAGGCGATTGTGCTACCCACTGCACCACCGTAATGCCCTGTTGCAGAGCAATACATTAAAAAAATGATCTCTAGGTGTCACTGTAGAGACGGGGTTCAAAATATTTCGAAGCATCGCTTTGCCCACCATTGCCAGTAACACACAGTAAATTTGCTGCTTGTGTTTTCAAAATAAAAGTCCCACATACATAGTAAGTGAAAAATTTGCTTAACAATAATCAAGGGAGGAAAATTATCATTGTTGTCCCACTAGAAAACATAGTTGCTTATCAAACGCAGTATGAGGCGTGCTTATTAATGATCTCAGAGCTTTTTTTATGACCTCAAAGCTTGATGGCATGGCTGCTCGTCAGATCCGGATGAATGACCCAAATTAGGGACACATGCAAATGCGGGGGGCGTGGCCCGTGAGTCTCATCACAGTTTGTTTTGTCTTCTGATTGGCCCGTTGTCCACCAGGGTTTTACACTCATGGAATTTACACGAGAACAAGGACACAGGGGTGTCTGAAGCTCATAGTATACCCATTTCCATATACTGATCTTTTATTATTTTACTTTGCCTTTGTATACCCAGATTTCCATCATAGGGCACCTTTGCAACATGATCAGAGTTTGAATAGTGTTCAGAAAAGCATACTTCAGGTTGATTCTTTCTCTCCAAAAATAAATGAACGGCTGTTTTTTGGGGGAAAATAGGCTTTGACAGCAGGGCCTTGCGTTTATCTCTCAGCCTGATGTTACTCTGAACCCACAGCATGATTGGCAGAGCAATTTCAAAGAGGTCAAATGATTTCACAAGCTACTACCCATGTCTCTGAAAGAAGAAAGTGTTAAATACGGGCCACTAATTAGACAGATTTAAAATTAATTAGTAAACAGGAGGCAAAGCATGACAGGGAGTGCAGTGGGACGGGCAAATGTGTGTCAGTGAGGAGGAAGCAGAGCAAGACGATAGAACCACATCACAAGGTGCAGGCTGAGATACTGACAGGAGAAGAGGGAGGGAAGGAGGAGAGAACGGAGACATGACAGAGGGCTTAATTACAAGCCTGTTTAAGCAGGGCACAACGGCTAAACAAACAGAGCTGCAGTCCCGAAGGAGAGAGCGAGAGAAAGAGAATGCCACAAAATACAGAAAGCTGAGTTGAACCTACAGCAGCTTCAAAATGTAAGGTGAATCTAATTTCATAGCTTTTAATTAGTAGACTGGGTGTGCTTTAAAGTTTTTCATTCATTTTTTTTTTCGGCTTAGTCCCTTTATTAACCTGGTGTCGCCACAACAGAATGAACCGCCAACTTATCCAGCAAATGTTTTACGCAGCGGATGCACTTCTAGCAGCAACCAATCACCGCGAAACATCCATACACACTCATTCACACACATACACATACGGACAATTTAGCTTTCCCAATTCACCTATACCACATGTTTTTGGACTTGTAGGGGAAACCGGAGCACCTGGAGGAAACCCACACGAACATGAGGAGAACATGCAAACTCCACAAAGAAATGCCAAAAGACCAAGTGGGGCTCAAACCAGTGACCTTCTTGCTGTGAGGCGATTGTGCTACCCACTGCTCCACTGTGCTGCCCCACTATAATGTTTTTAATATTCATAAATAGCATGATATTCAGGGTGGAATGGTGGCTCAGTGGTTAGTACTTTCGCCTCACAACAAGAAAGTTGTTGGTCCCAGCTGGGTCAGTTGATGTTTCTGTGTGGAGTTTGCATGTTCTCACCGCGTTTGGACGGGTTTCCACCAGATGCTCCGTTTTCCCCCACAGTCCAAAGACATGCGCTATAGATGAATTGGATTAACTAAATTGGCCGTAGTGTATGAGTGTATGGGTGTTTCCCAGTGTTGGGTTGCAACTGGAAAGGTAATCCACTGTGTAAAACATATGCTGGAATAGTTGGCGGTCTGCTTTGATAAATAAGGGACTAAACCGAAGGAAAATTAATGAATGAATGAACATGATATGCATGAGTATCATTTATACTGATGAACTATGATTTAATCTTACTCTTAGGCAGTGGTTCTCAATTCTGGACCTTGAATACTATGGAAGTCAGTGGCTACTGCCGCTTTCCAACATTCATTTCGATGAGTAAATGATTTTCCCATTAAAGGTTTGACTAGAACTCAAAATAAATAAATAAATCAATAAAAATAATTGAGTAAACAAATGTAAGTTCTAAGAAAATAACAAGTGAATGTGAGAGCTAGTCTCTGATAGTTTATCAGCTGATTGAACTGTCAATAAATAGTAATAAATATGTTCTAATACCATGTTATTTTAACTAAATATTTGAAGTAACATACCAATTGCAGTATGTTCTTAATCAGAAATGATTATTGTTTTACTTTCTTTATCAACTGTGATACAGAGAGAAAAAGAAGCAGTTTTAATGTCATGAGGGAATGCAAATGAGACAGCTTAGAATGACATATATTCTTTCAAAACAAGCAAACGCATAATGGATACTTGATTAGATCCAGAGTGATCACTGTATTTTTCAGCATTAAAACTCTACTACAGTGACACATTAGTAACACCTGTGAGTGTTTCCGGCACCTATGCAAATTCTGCAGGAAGGCTGATGAAGATTAGTGTTGCTTTCAAGTCCAAATGACTGTTGTGGAGGCAGGGGTTTGAATATTTCACTGAGTAATGTCACAGTTGTGAATTGACATTCAACATACAAATGCAAAACAGAAAAGGCCACATCCGATCTCCTTTGTAGTCTTTATAGTGTTCATCAGTTTTATAAATACTTATTTTATATTGTTTGTCTATTCTTGACACGCATACCATAACACTTGTCAGGTGTGCTCTTAGTAGAGCACCCTGAAGTCACAGCATGTCAGTGTCAGACTTGTTCTTAGCCTTTCTGCAATTTTAAACCGACTGCCAAAATTGCATAACATCCACAAACACTCCTGCCTGCTTTATGTGGAGTTATCTCAAACCAGTAATCTCTGAACACAAAATTGGCCCATTCTTACTCTCTTTATTTCAGATTTTTTTTCTTCACATATACTCCTGCACAGTTTCCATCTTTATCTCTCACGCTGTAGTTTTTTTCCATCAGATTTGTCATCCACTGTGTGAAAATTGTAAGATTTTGTTGTAATTCTTTGTAATTTTTATGCCAAATATATACAAGTATATAAATTTAGTATTAATTAAAACACTTAGGTGCCACTTTCTATCACCGTTTATCATTTAGAAAACACTTTCTATCAAGCATGTACAGTTAAAGCCTCCCCTGTATGTTCCTCCCTAGTTTCTGTTCAACATATTTTCAAGATATTTTCAGCAAATTTCTTAACATAATAGGTTTAATAAATAATTTCTAACAACTTTTTTTTAAATCTTTGGCATGATGACATTACATAATATTTTACTAGATCATTTTCAAGACACTAGTACTTAGCTTAAAGTGCAATTTAAAGGCTTAACTAAAAAGTTATGGTGATTAGGCAAGCCATTGTACAGCAGTAGTTTGTTCTGTATACAATCGAGAAAAAAAATGCTTAAGGGGGCTAATAATATTGACCTTAAATGGCACCTATGGTAAAAATCTACTTTTCAAGCTTTTTGAACAGACATATGTGCATGTATAAGGTATAGACCGTCATATTGGGATGATATAAACACACCCAGTCCTTTTTTTTCAATATAGCAACATAAAAAACGGTGGACCAATTGGAGCGGTTTTCAGATCGGAACTTTACGTAGGAGTGCGGTCCCCCCGCCCACCGAATTGATGCGCGTATTAACAGCTGCGCATATTAACATGTCCCGTGAATAATCATATCAACAAGACCAGACGTGCGCAAAGCAACCGGGAATAAAAGGTGTGTTCAGTTTACTAGGATCATCAATCATCATCAAATGTGATCAAGAGTGAGTTTCACATGTTTAAAATGTTTTAAAGCAATCATGTGTGTAATGAATTACAGCGATTTAGCTTAGCTTTACTTCATCAGCACAGCTGCGTGTCAGAACAATTATAAAGGAAGACGCTTCAATCCCGGTTTGTGGACATTAAATCAGGTTTATTTTGTACATTAACATAACAGATATCCATACAGCAGTGGAGAATAAACTGTATCCTGTCACATTTGCGTGCAAAAAAAGTGCAAAGCTAAACAGGCGCTCTGTCTGTCTGTCTGTCTGTGTGTGTGTATCTGCTCCGGTGTGTGTGTGCGCATGTATCTGTCTGTGTGCATGTGCGCGTATCTGTGTGTGTGCGTGCGCGCGTGAACTTTGTGTGACTCATCAATGCAACTGCACAACAAATACTCATTGGTAAAGTTCTTACTGTAGTATTTCTCACAAACGCTACGTGAGATCTGCTTCCTTTAAGTCTGTCTGTTGTCTGACGCAGCCGAGGGAGGAGATTAAGGCAGGCAGAAAGGCATGTAGAAACGGTGGGCGGGGAGGACTAGACTTAAAGGAGCAGTTCACCAAAACCGCCACCCAGTGAAAAAGTTTATAAATAGGAATTTAATAAAAGGTATAATAAAAAAATCTGATGGGTGTTTTGAGCTGAAAATTTACACACACATTCTGGAGACACAAAACACTTATATTAAATCTGAAAAAAGGGCTTACCTAGGTGCCCTTTGAAGTAATAAAAACTGCTCTATTCTAGCCAAAATAAAACAAATATAATAACAAATAAGACTTTCTCAAGAAGAAAAAATATAGGAAACAGGCCCATAGCCAACCTATTAAAAGGGGTGGTTATTTTTTCTGAAAAAGTGGACCTTCTTTGCAATTATTTGCCTCATGCGAGGTCTAAATACTGCATTTAGTGACATTTTAAGCACTGAACCAATTAGCTTGTCGGATGGTGATTATAACCACTCTTTTTGATGTACTAAAAATATTTTCTACAGTTTTGTCAAAGTGCTCACAGTACCATTTTATTACAAAGTGTTTATTGCCAAATTTGTATTTAAACTGTAAATTATTACAGTTTTGTAAATGTTATGAGATTAGCATTTTAAATAAAATAATTAATAAATAAATATGAAAAAAATACTTATTTTTAAATATAAAATTATTATCATTCATTATTTAAAAAATAGGAATTTGGTAAATCTTGTTTTAAATGAAAAAAGTTTTGCCTATAGGCTAAAAACAAAACAAAAGTGGCCATCTCATTCATCTTTCCTCAGTCAGAATTTGGCCACTTGAATAATTAAAAATGAAATTGTTCTTAAATTTCTATTGGTAATTTTCACAACTTATGATAGCATAGCATTCAAAAATGGGACAAACAAAGCACATGTAAAGTCTAAATTCTGGACTTTGTCAATTGGGGCTGGATCTTTCGAACCACACAAACCCCCCTTCCTTGCTTTGTTAAAAATAATGCACATAAATTGACACATTTTACATATTTTTAATGTTTACTTTTAATATTTACCACTTATTTAAATTGTTGATATGTACAGTATGGATGTATTTATGTATGTACATATATATATGTACGTATGTTGTCACCCTGGAATTATAAGGTTCTATCTGCGTTTTGAATGATTTTGAGATATTGAGCTTCAAAGTTTTTGCATTACATATAGCAAACAGTATTTTTGTAAGATTTGTTTTTTAAATAAAAAGTCTTTATATGTTAACAACTTAAAAAAAACCCATCACATAATGTAAACAAGTTGTCATTTAATAAGATTATGTCAATAACTCAATTTTGACAAAAATGTCAGATAGAACCTAGTAATTCTAAGGTGACTATGTATGTATGTATGTATGCATGTATGTATGTATGTATGTATGTATGTATGTACTGTATGTATGTATGTACCTTGAGCTCCTAAAAACCACACAAAATTTTGTGTTTGTTTGTGCACACGGCAAGTAAAGCTCATTCTGAATCTAATTCTGATAATTCAGTTGTGCAGTGGATGCTACAAAAATAAACTAAAAAAAGTGTGCTTTGATTTGTACAACGTAAGAGTCTTCTCAGAATGATCAAATGAAAGGAAGGCGGGTGACTTGAAATGGTGTGAAAAATACCCTGAGCTTCATTGACAAATATAACTTTCAAATGTGTGCTGACATTTCACAGCTTTTTTAAAAATTATTTTTAAAGATTTTTTGTGAATTTGCTCCCTGGGCAAACCTTAACCCACACTCCTAAAAATAAATTGTTCTTCATACTAAAAAAATAATAAATAAAATGCTTTATTAAGAATTGTTTACTGAAAGGTTCTTTGGGGAACCTACAGTTATTCTTCAATGGCATTGCCCTGAAAGCCTACTTTAGGGAATCATTATTTTTGACAATCAGCATTTCATGATCATCTCAAATTACATTATTATGGTAAGGTTTAAAGGTGCAGTTCACCCAAACATGCTATTTATGTCATTATTTACTCACTCTTTACTTATTACAAATATGTATGAGTTTCGTTCTTTCGTCAAGCATTTTGAAAATGTTAATATTTTCTAAATAATAATATTTGTTTTCCTTACAATGGAAGTTAATGGTTACCGGCTTTCAGCTTTCTTTAAAATATATTCTATGTTCAACAGAATAAAGAAACTTATATTGGTTTGGAACCAATTGATGGTGAGTACATTTTCACTTTTGGTTGAACTCTCCCTTTAAGGAGCATTTACAAGGACAATTAACAGTTTTTCAATAAATCACAAACAATTTCAATAAGGATCTTTTTAATCTACATTTTCTGAATACTTTCAGTAACCGCTAGGACATACCATAAATTTCAGTAGTAGCAATGGAAATGTCAAATTGAGTGCATTATGGGATAAAGTGTCCCACTCTGTTTTGGGTACTGCAATTTGGCTGATGTAAAAGGACCACAGTGTTCTATTATCATGCCAGACAGACAACTAGCAGAATAAACTCACAAGAACTTTATTGAAAACAACCTCTGAATCACCTTTGCCAAGAGCATTGCCCTCAAAATGCTTCCACTCTACGACTGTCGAGAGTTCATGAATTCATGAGCAACAATAGTAAATATATGAAACAGACAGACCGCATTGCTAATATTTTTCAATAACAGAAGGTCTTTTAAACTTGTCTACTCTGCAAATGCAGTGAAAAAAACTATTTGTCTGAAAAGGAACAGAGCATCCTCTTTCCCATAATCACAAGCAGACAGTCAAGATTCA
This sequence comes from Danio aesculapii, assembly GCF_903798145.1. Lineage (NCBI taxonomy): Eukaryota > Metazoa > Chordata > Actinopteri > Cypriniformes > Danionidae > Danio > Danio aesculapii. The sequence continues at coordinate 44,567,973 of NC_079441.1, read as the reverse complement.
TGGTATTAGCCATTAATGGGCCGCTCTAATTGCAATTAGCGACTTCGTGCAGCAGCTTCTAGTAGGTCAACCTTCGGATATAACCTTTCGTATTTCTCTGGTGCATGCAGGAGTTTGAAAGGATTACTTTTTGCCTGCTATGAGCACAGCAGGGGACAGCTTCTTTTAATGTGGGGGATATTGCTTTCAACATGGCCTAATTGGCTAAATGAATAATGGGCCAGCTCTCCCTTTCTCTGTCAGAGGAACAAATGAATTTGAGTTGCTCTCTAAAGAATTGAATCACTGACCGGCCATCTTGGAGAGCACTTATTATTTTGCATTCATTTCTTAAATTACGGAGTGACAAGGTCACCTCCATACATGCGGCAGCAAGTGGAAGTCCTGTGCTGTTCATAACATTGCTATCTAATCAATACAGGCGGGACCAATCTGCCCACTTTATTCTCCTCAGCCAATTAAGGTCAGTGGGTCAGCATGCATTGCAATGTTTTGGCTCGTTCCTGATCCAAGCAGAGGAAACGGCAAACACTTGATTGTAATGCAAATAATAAAATCATTCGTCATCTGTCGGACTGCATCTGCAAATGCCACAGACACGGTTCAATTATGCTCTTTTGTTTGTGGGCTGGTTGTAAAATAGTTTATGTGCTGAACAGCTGCTTTGTCTAATGCACCAATTTCCATCCACAAATCCATTTAGACATCCCCAATTACAAGCAAGCAGATAAAAGATTTGACAAAATTTGACAAGTGATCATAAAAATTGGCAGCGTTTATTGGCTGTGTAAAGTTTTAGGAGGGGAAAAATGCACTGGCATTTATCACACACTGTTTCTTCAGTTATTTATTTGTTATTCAAGTCAGGGGTTGTCAAACTGATTTTGAACACCAAGGACGCACAGTTATGATTATTCCCTTTGCCAGAGACGTCCCTATGTAATATATAAAAGCAGCAAGATATTCAGATATACAGGAAAATTATACTGTGTGAAAAAGAATAGCTTTTTATATTATAATATTTTATATTATATTATGATGTTCATTTATTATTACAACACTTTTTTTTCTGGTTCTTGTATCTGATTGGCTGAGAGCCATGCAATACTCTAGTGATAACAGCACTTCTTCACTGGACCCATTCCTAACTGCGAGTGTCATGGTGGAGGACTAAACTCAATTTATGTGGCCAAATACTGCTGCTGTTGTGCCACATAATGTGTTTTTAAGGCTTTTAAAGGCAAGAAAGTTGTTGTTCTGATTTCAAATTTGCTATTTATTTATAAGGGCAGCAACTATTTTAAAAGGTGTTTTGATAATTTTGGAGATGGTACATTTAGCAGCTGTTATTGGCTCCCAAATATAAAGAGCTGTTGATTATTCACTGTTAAAAATGTGCTGTAGAATCTACTGTACAGTAACTAACTGGCAGCAGTTCACCAGTAACTTACTGTAAATCAATTACAGCAAAATACTGTATTTAAAATTACAGCACCATTTATTGTTAGTCTTTAGGTTCTATGCACACTGAAGTCCAAAATTGTTTTCTTTTTCTTTGTATTCATATCCAAAAAAATCATCAGGTACACATAATTGCACATTGAGTCTGATGCATATTAATTCGGGGAAAAATAACACAGTTCAAATTTTTTTATGATGGACGAAAGAGGCATTATGTCAATACGATTCACACAATATGGGGGTGAGTTTATTTTTTAACGTGCAAATATTACTGACAAAAATGTACGATTTAGTGTGCAATAACCTTTACTGTAAAATATACTGTGATTTTCACAGTGAAAACTTTTAAATACACAGTGCAACTTCAAAATACAGTTACATACTGCATAACTGTCCTACAGTAAAATACAGTTAATATTACTGTTAAATACTGTGTTATTTAAAAAAACTAAAACATTAATAGTGTTGGTATAGCTAAACAAAACAAATATTGCTGCATTCCTACGTTTATTCATTTAATCTCCTAATTTCTGACCAGTTTTAATAAAAAAAACTAAATAATTATATTTTTAAATGTGATTATGGTGGAGAGGTGGCGCAGTAGGTAGTGCTGTCGCCTTACAGCAAGAAGGTCCCTGGCTCGAGCCTCGGCTGGGTCAGTTGGCATTTCTGTGTGGAGTTTACATGCTCTCCCTATGTTCGTGTGGGTTTTCTCTGGGTGCTCCTGTTTTCCCCAAAGTCCAAAGACATGAGCTATAGGTGAATTGAATAAGCAAAGTTGTCTGTAGTGTCTGTGTGTGAATGAAAGTGTATGCGTGTTTCCCAATAATGGGTTTCAGCTGGAAGGGCGTCCGCCGTGTATAAAATATGGATAAGTTGGCGGTTCATTCTACTGTGGTCACCCCTGATTATTAAATGGGCTACGTCAAAAAGAAAATGAATGACTGAATCTGCTGTTCAGTAACTTACTGGCAGCAGTTCACCAGTAACTTACTGTAAATCAATTACAGCAGAATACTGTATTTATATTTACAGCACAATTTATTGTTAGTCTTTAAGGTCAATGCACACTGAAGTCAGAAAATTTTGTATGCGTCTTTTTTGTATTCATATCCGAAGAATTTGTCAGGTACAAAAACCTTGCACACTGAGTCTGATGCAAATTAATAAATACATTCGGGGGAAAAAAACGCAGTTTCAAATTTTTTTATGATGGACGAAAGTTTCGGAGGCAGTGTGTCAATATGATTCACACAACATGAGGTCAAATGAATTTTTTAACGTGCGAAAATTACAAACGGAAATTTCAGATTTAGTGTGCAATAACCTTTACTGTAAAATATGCAGTCATTTTTACAGTGCAGCTTTAAAATACAGTAACACATGTAATAGGTGTTCACAGACCCCATGCAACCTCACTCACATGTTCTGGTCGGGCCCCAAATTGTCTGAATTCTGGCGGTTATTTTTCAAGGCAATCTCAGATATCTTGGACATTAATCTAAACCCAAACCCTCACATCGCTGTTTTTGGAAAACCCCCAGATGATTTATATGTCACAAACATTTAAAATAATGTCATCGCCTTTTCCTCCCTTGTTGCTCGCAAAAGAATTCTTTTAATGTGGAAATCGCACCAACCACCCTCAATCAAAGTTTGGTTACACGACATCTTAAGTCTTTTGAAATTGGAGAAGATTAAGTTGTCTCTCAGAGGCTCGTCTCACAAGTTTTATACTCATTGGAGGCCACTACTAAATTATTTTGATGATTTAAAACCCCTGGAAGTGATTATTTAAGAAATCATTTTATGGTCGGAATTATTATTATAGCATTTAGCATTAGTAGCATTTTTTCTCCGGAACTGTCATGCCCTACACTAGATGCATTGGTTTAACCTCAGCACAACTAAAGCCATAATAACCAAGAAGTAGGTAGCACATTATGATTGATGTAACTAGCTAATGTATTTATTTTATTTATTTATTTGAAATTATTTATATATTTATCTCAAATTGTACTATGATCATTTTGTTTTATTGTTAATATTTTATTTATATTTTTTCTATTACCCTGTCTTTTGTTATATGTTTTACTAGAAAAGTGGTTATATGTATGTATGGGTGGGATGGACAGGGGGTGTCGGGGTTAAATGTTTACAAAAGTGTTCAAAAAGGAAAAAAGCAGAAATTGGACATTTGTATACAACAAATACTATCCACTTGTGTTCAATAAATAAAGTTGAGAAAAATACAGTAACATACTGCATAACTGTCCTACAGTATTAATTTAATCTCATAATTTATGTCCAGTTTTAATTGAAAAAATTATACAAAATACAAAATTATATTATTAAATTTGAGTATGGCAGCAGGGTGGTGCAGTGAGTAGCTGGTAGCAAGAAGATCGCTGGTTCGAGCCTCAGCTGGGTCAGTTGGCATTTCTGTGTGGAGTTTGCATGTTCTCCCCGTGTTCATGTGGGTTTCCTCTGGGTGCTCCGGTTTCCCCCACAGTCCAAAGACATGCGCTATAATTAAATTGGGTTAACTAAGTATTGTATGTGTTTGAATGAGTGTATATGGGTTTTTCCCAGTGATGGATGCAGCTGGAAGGGCATTCGCTGCGTAAAACATATGCTGGATAAATTGGTGGTTCATTCTGCTGTGGCGACCCCTGATTAATAAAGGGACTAAGCCGAAAAGAAAATGAATGAATGAATTAATGTGATTATAAAAAAAAAAAAAACAAGCTACACTTTAAATCCCAGTTTGAAAGCTTCTGCTCAAAGTCACTTCAGCACATCAGGCAGGATTAGAGTGAGTAAAGTGAAAAGTTTAGCAGTTTGTGAGGTGTGAACAATCAGCGAGTCACAAATTCTTAACCTGCAGCGGCAACGAGTGTGATGATGGGTTGAGTTAATCCATCAGATTTCCTTTAATTGCTACACTGCTGTTTTTATAATGAGGTCCCATTAAGTTGTCACCCAGTGATAACGTGTGTGACCCTGGGGCAAGGAATGAGATTAAGCTCCAGTGCCGTCCTGCCTTCACACTCTCTCAGCTCCTGTCATTCCTTCAGCGGCGGCGTACGGAGAGTGACTGAAGAGCAGTCTGGATGAAGAGGACAGGTGTCTTTACGCTGAGCAATGATGCCGGGTGTGAGGACACAGGGGTGGTGATTCATTTCACATTGTTGTCAAGGACAGCAGCTTCCAGGGTCGCTTCTTTCTGTGTGTTTTAAATGTCACTTATGATGATGTTTTTTTAACACCGATTGATTGTGGCTAATTAAGGATGAATCTTAATTGTACTGTTCACCTTGACTACAGAATTCATCAAGCGAGAGTTATTTCCATCTTGCTCATAATTCATAATGCACTGTTTGCTTTATCCAGGCATTGGGAGGCTAGATTGATTTGGCAGGAACCTCGTGGTATAGCGGCATGCTTGTTTGTAAACTTTTTGAGAGAGTATTAGGAGTTATGTATTTCATATATTTGTATAAGTAACAAGCTGTGAGATGGTTGTGGGATGTCAGAAGAGCAGTGTTGAGTAATCTCAATCTTAATCTTAAAAAATAAAACAACAACACAAAATTCTAAACAAAAACAAACAAAAAAATTCTGCAAGAATAGCATACTTTCCAGCTCTCACGAGGAAACATAACTATTTTACGTTTTGTCAGTTTATTTGTATGAGTTTACCGAGCAGGCATAGGACGTCAGCATGACAACAAAATCCATGGTCCAACCTAAAATCAACCAAATATCAATGTCTAATGATGTTACAGTTTGACATTGTGTGGAGGTTACTTCTATGACGTCTATCTGACGTGTGATTTTGGTTGCCATAACTGACAAATAAATGTCAGTATTTGACTTCATTATTACATTGGCTTAAGATGTTGGCTCGACATTAGAATATTTGTCAACACAACCTAAAATCAACCAAATATCAATGTCTAAGGATGTTGCAGCTTGACATTGTGTGGAGGTTACTTCTATGACGTCTATCTGACATTGGATTTTGGTTGCCACAACTGACGAATAAATGTCAGTATTTGACATCACTATGACATTGGTTTAAGATGACATTCGAATTTTTGTCAACACAACCTAAAATCAACCAAATATCAACGTCATTTGATGTCATCATTGGATGTCAAAATAACATTGTCCTTAGACACTGGCTAGACATTGAATTTTGGTCACCTGACGTCATGACCTAAATCTAACCTAATATTAACATCATATAGCGTTGTGTGCCTGCTGGGTAGTTGTATGAAAATGTATGATTTTAAAAAGGAGACATGGCACCCAACCCTAAACCCAAACATTATTGGGTGGATAAGCAAATCGTACTAGATTGTACAAATGGGATCGTACAAATTCATATGAATTAGCAACTAAATAAATAAAGTTACAAATTGCCGTGAGATTGTGTTGTACTTTCACATTTCTTTCTTTAAAAAGCAACTAAGTATGTCACATGTCTAGTGTGTCTGTGTTTTTTCCCATGTGCCATGCCCATGTGTTTGCGTCATGTGACCCCTTTGTTCCATTTCTCGCTGTTTTCTAATGATCATGAATTCCACCTGCTGTGTCTGTTTGTGATTTGTGTAACCATGTCCTTTGTATTTATACTCCTGTGTTTTGTTCAGTCCTTCATCTGGTATTGAATTGTCAACCTCCTTGTGATTCCTGCGAGTCGATGTTCGAGTGCCTGTAATGAGTGCTTTATAAATAAATATGTGTTCTTTTGATAAATTCCTGAGTTTCGTGCATTTGTAAAGAGTGAATGTGACAAAGTTACACATTTAGTTCCGTTTTTAAAAAGTGACTTAGGATTGTGATATATTACTTTTAAAATTAATTTTACCCAACACCACAGAAAAGTTATTAACTTACTAGCACCCATCAACTTCCATAGGAGGAAAAAATGCATTGACGTCCCAGCAAGAAGCAAAATATTCAGGATATAATTTTTTTATGTAATTTTTGTGTTTTACAGAAAAGAAACTTGAGTTTGAACAAGTGAAGAGTGAGTAATTAATGGCAGAATTTAAATTGAGTTCACACTCCTTTAAAGATTTCCATTTGCTATCTGTTGAGCTTTTATGAAGAACAGGTTCAATGAGCTGTTTATTGACTTTGAATCATTCACAATAAGAATCAAATCTGCTTTGTGATACATTTTGATCTGTCCATTTAAATAATAAAGAGGCAGTTAATTTAAATCCATGAATATTGATCCTAATTTGGGTTTAGGCTTTAGATTGCTATTCAAGAAATTGAAATATCTTTGAAATCGATATAAACAAATAAATATTGAACATCTTTAAAATAAAACTAAACAGGCAAACTTTTTATACATTTTGAAGGATTATGCATATACCTACGTGGTAGTTGTTCCTCTCTCATGTGCGTCATATTGTTTGATTTGCTGAACAACTTTTGGCTGACATATTTTAGGGGCCTGATAATGGGAGATGTTGTATTATTGATTTTGGTGACTTTATTGTTGAATAGCATCCACTCAAAGCTGTCTATAATTCTGCAGACACTGTGAATAGCGCTCACTAGTCATTCTACACTGATTTCACTGCCATTTCATTTTGTGAATCGTCATTTTAAGAAAAGCTGTCCTCAAATGTAAATCAAGGTAGTTTCTGTTGTTTCAGTATGTTGCTTTCAGTCGTTTTTAGCATTTTATAACATTATTGTGTTGGAGGACAATATTTTTCACAGCTTAGATCCCGATGGGTGTCTGAACACGTGATTGGCTATCCCATTCATAAGGTCAGCAGAAATGTTTGTGATTGGTTGCTAATTTGAATGTGAAGAGGTCTAATGTAATGCTGCAAATCAACACTTTTAATTTTAAAGAGCCTCTATTATGCATTATAAAAGGTCATATTTTGACTTCAGGGGTCTCCAACAACTGGCTAATATGGTTTTACAGGATCCAGCAGTTCATGTTTGGCGATGTTCCATATCGATGTCAACGCAGCCAGGCAAAAGATCCGAACAAAGGATGAATCATTCATTTGACTCTGAGTCGACTATATAGAATCAATAGATTTAAACCCTGTGCATGGTGCACTTTCAGATTTAAACCGCAGCTGGATGTTTTCATTCACTTAGAGCTGTGTTATACACTGCATGAATGGTAATTTTCAAAAAGTCATGATAGGGGCTCTTTAATAGGAACAGTTATTTAGTTTTTGTTGCATCGTTGTTTTGATTTTGTAGTGCGTTTTGTTTTATTTTGGTGAAATTTGTTCATGCACTTGTTAAAAACTTATATTGTGGGGAATATTCTTTCAATAGTTTTTGTTGGTCTTAGCTTTCATCATTGAACTTGAATTAATATTAGCAAAATCAATGGAGTTTTTTTGACCTATAATGTGTGCAATAACTGAGAATTGTTGAAGCCACAGCTAAAATTTAGAAATGAAATTAGGTGTTTTGTTTATGACACACATTCTAGTGGTTAACCAAGCATAATGGATCATCTCGAAAGGATATTGAGACATGTTGAAATGTGATATGTACATTGTAATCGCATTATTATATATTCCTAACATGTAAGCCTATTATAGATGGCCTTCGAACCAAAGACTTTAAAATAGCACAATAGGAGCACATTAAATTGATAATTTGATTAAACTTAGGTCAATGATTCAGATTTAATTTTGCCTTACGTAACTGTCAATACAAGTTTGGTTCACATGTTTTTGTTAATATGCACCATTTACAGTATGTCAATAATATGATAATACCCAAATCACAATTTATATAACAATCTGCAACCCCATGGATTCAAACTGTAATTGCTTTGCTATTTCATGTTATTGCTTTTAGCAGTTACTCAAGTATCTAGCCGTGAACAAGTTTTTACTTTTATTTCCATGTCTTGTGGTCTGATAGGAATAGTTTGACAAGCACGGATCACTGATTTAATCAATTGCATTGCTGTGACACAGTTTCTGGGCCACAGCACTGCCACGCCTCCATATGTCCTCTTTCACCAGTGATAACATGCTCCCAATGCAAAAGACTATTTTTCAAAATTAACTCAATTATTTTTGACAGCTTATTACCATACATGTTAGCATATTACTCCCCCACCCCTTCCTCCCTTCTCAAAGGAGGTGAATGTTGCTTTATACAGTTATACTTTTACACAGGCAAGACTTTTTTGAAGTTTATCTGCCATATTTGATTGGTTAATACAAATCTTTCCCAACAGAGACACATCATAAGACATTAATATTACGTTAGATTGAGGTCAACAGGGTCTAAGGACAATGTTATTTTGACGTCCAATAATGACATCAAATGACGTTGATATTTTGTTGATTTTTAGGTTGTGTTGTAAAGTGAACAAAATCCAACGTAGAGCCAACGTCGAGATGTCATATTGGTTACGTCCATACAACGTCAAGCTTTAACATCGTTAGATGTTCATATTTTGTTGTTTTTAGGTTGCGTTAGAAAGTAATCAAAATTCAACGTCTGTCCGATGTTGAATATTGACGTTGGCCTGACGTTGGGTTCTGACATCAACCCGATTTTCATTTCCAAACAAAATGCAACATCCCATAATGTTGGGGTACAACGTCAATCTAACATCATGTTAACATCCTTAGCTGCTGAATTATTGTCACAATCACCAGTAATGTAGTCCATACAGATCGCTGGAGAACTACAAATCTGCCACCAAAGGAACTACAAATCTTGTCATGCACCACACATTCACACCTTTTCCAGTTCTTCTTTGATTACACACACACAGCTGGCAGCTGCTCAAAAACTGATTTGATGGAGCATATACAGCACACAAACACAGAGACTTTGCTGAGTCTTGTTAATCTGTAACACCACAAAGCAGTTTCCTTGTTCCGACTTGCCGTGCGTTTTAACCCTTCCATAATTTCTTGTTTATCCTGTTTGGTGCAATAAAATAATACAAAATAAAAACAATAAAAAAATATTTATAATTATAAATGATGTTTATGTACACTTCAATATTAAAAAATAAATAAATTTGTCCTCTTATATTTTATTCAAATAACTTAACCTTTCCTTCCCCTCGAAATGTCTTTTCTTCACTTCCTGGTCACATGGATTGTCTTTAGAGCAGGTACAGAAGTCTCGTTACAATCGGCTGAATTTGTCCATTCATCTATTTTCCTTCATTTTGTTAGCAACGCCAGTCTTTCAACAATCCAGTAGGCTCTCAAAGAAGCTAAATTTTCAAGTGGATGTATGCCACAAAAGTGGACAAAAGGAAAATCTTACTTTCATTTCATAGCTTCTTAAATATGTTCGATTTAAAATTTATTTTATGTATTTCTTTTTAAAACAAACATAATTAACATATATTTTGAAACATTTTTACCATTCTTTGCAAAATACACCCTCCTAAATCTTATATTGTCAGGCATATTTGGAGAATTACATATTAAATAATTAATGCAATTTTAAGCATCCAAATCCCTCAGCTCCAAAACACTAATTAAATGACATGTCAAATCTTTATACTAGTTTTTAAAGTGTCCCTGTTATGTTTTCATGCAGGGTGTCATCCTCCTGATAATGTAGGTGTTGGGACTAAAGCACACACAGAGAGTTGCTTTCTAACTACTGTGAGATTTCAGCTGCTGTCTATGCTTTCCATGCCTTTTTACACCTCTTTTTCTTTATGTGTTCAAGACTTTTCCCTATGTTATTTCAGTTCATTTCACATAATTTGATTTCTAAACTAATTTGTTTGTTTTATTTGACAGTATGGATTATTTTAGATGTTACTGACACCACACCCTTAGAAATATATTTTCAGAGAAAACATGATGACTGATTATGATGTTCAAAATGTTTTTACCCGCTGTACATATATATATATATGCCCTTTTACTGGCATTTTTACATGAATCTGCATAATTTTGTCATCTGCTTACACTTTCCCCCCTTTACTATTGCCTGTTATTAATGATTTTGTTTTTATATGTAGGGGTTACAAAATGGAATAAAAAGGTACAGGCTCCTTAAATTTGGAAGTTTCAAGCGTGTACTTGAATGTGCTTCAGTGACCTATTTGCTGAGGGAAGCAGCGTGAGGTGTAATTAATTTGAATGCCTTGAAAAAGCAGCCTCGACTTAAAGAATTACCTCTCATGATTAAGAACCCTGCTTCTCATAATATCTGGCCTTGGTGAGCTCTAAAACATGGAGTATTCTCATTAGACATGGACTTACCATTTCTGCTCTCTTCTGAGGTTTTAAGGACTTCTGAAGCATACACAGTTTTAATCCAGAGAGCATGGTATGTAATTTTAGTCCAGACATCTTGTTTCATCTGACAGCTGCTACCACGCAATATGATTTGGAGAAATTTGTTATTATTGTATAATTAGAACACAACAGTGAGTTGCTTTGTCTTTTGGATTTTATACCAGTCTGAATTTCCCACACCTGCCTGAGCCCTAAATGATAATAGATTCCTCAGCTTTAAAAGCAATGCCCTTAACCATTTGTCATTGTTCCCCTGTTGTGAAAAGACAGAGGCATTAGGAGACAGGTGGTTCTTTCATCGATGAAGACATGCACTGAGACTATATAATTCATGAGCAGACTCATCTTTCAAAAATGTTTACCAAACCCAAATGAACGAAACATTTTAATAAAAAGTGCAACATTTTCCCACCGCCATATGTTCACAGATAATCTCTAGACAGTGTTATCAGTTCTTTGTTTAATGAAGTGTGAAATTTTAAATGGTAACTACTGAGGGCAAACAAGGTAAAATAAGTTTAAAAGCAGAGTTTTACATTTTATTGAGTTGCATGGGTTTTAGTTATAACCCACTGTAGGAATAGAAGAATTGCTACATGGTCAAATGTATCTGGCCTTCTGTGAAATGTGTATATCTTTCCAATATGGAGGGGGTGTTTCTTTTTGGACATGTTTTCTGACACATAATGTTTAATGCCAAATCACTTATACTGTACACACACACACACACACACACACACACACACGCACACACACACAAGCACGCATGCACGAACACACACAGTTGAAGTCAGAATTATTAGCCCCCTGTTTATTTTTAACAGAGAGCAGATTTTTTCAACACATTTCTAAACATAATGGTTTTAATAACTCATTTCTAATAACTGATTATTTTATCTTTGTCATGATGACAGTAAATAATATTTGACTAGATATTTTTCAAGACACTTCTATACAGCTTAAAGTGACATTTAAAGGCTTAACTAGGTTAATTAGGTTAACTAGGCAAGTTAGGGTTATTAGGCAAGTCATTGTATAATGATTGTTTGTTCTGTAGACCAGAGTTTCCCAACCCTGTTCCTGAAGGCACACCAACAGTACACATTTTCATTCTCTCCCTAATCAAACACACCTGAAACAACTCATCAGAACATTAGAAGAGACTTCAAAACCTGAAGTTAATGGGTCAGATGAGGGAGACATCCAAAACATGAACTGTTAGTGTGCCTCCAGAAACAGGGTTGGGAAACACTGCTGTAGACAGTCGAAAATAAAATGGCTTAAAGGGGCTAATAATTTTTACATTAAAATAGTTTTTTGAAAAATTAAAAACTGTTTTTATTCTAGCCGAAATAAAACAAATAAGACTTTCTCCAGAAGAAAAAAAAAATCAGACATACTGTGAAAATGTCCTTGCTCTGTTAAACATCAAAAAAATAAAAATAAAAGGGGGGCTAATAATTCTGACCAACTCTATATAACATCTTGCAAAACCAATAATCAAAGACAAGCTCACTGGAACATGCCTCAGCATACTTTATTGTGAAACTGTAAAACAAAAACATCCACATGCATATGACTGCAGTTTCTAGATAAATGGAACACTAAGGGGAAGTATGACGTCCACAATTTTTGTCCTTTTTCCTTTTTTGTTCATTTTTGACATTTACAGGGACATATTTTAGACAAATAAAGGAATATTTTCATCCAGTTATTGCACAACACCAAATAAATATCACAAAATACCATAGCAATGTCATAATTTGTAATCCAATATGTTTGCCTCACCTGTCTCCATCTCCATATGGACAACTTTTTTTTCGGTTTGTTTGGGGGTTCACTTTTTGTGCAGTGTTTTTCTTGTGAAGCAAAGCTCACGTGTTCGAGTCCAGTGAAATACGCTTCTTCAAAAAACGATAAAAGCATTGTACTGTAAAATTAAGTTAAAACTATGTGGTGGCAGTGTACTTTTTCTCTTTTTCTTTAGCCATTGGTTTGCTAGGTGATTTGTATTGCAGGCCCCATCTTCTCATGGATGCGTACAAGAAGGAGGTGTATCTGAGACTTACAACAAAACATACCCTCAGTAATGTGTTTCAGATTTGCTCAAATTTAGACAGTGCCCTATAGTGGACTTATCTGAAAGGTATAACTAAAAGTACCTGGAACAATGTACAGGAACCGTACTGTACTTTACATGTAAAATGAGCTAACCAGCTACACTGAGGTCATCTGGACATAGAGTACATTTCTCTTAACCTTCTATGATGTTTCTTATTCTAACAAAGAAATATTTGCCACAATTGGAAATTCTGACATCATGACCTCACCTACACATCATTACAAACTTTGTGATATTTGACATTCAAATGATACCAAATAACACCTTTTGCCACTTTTTATTCATTATTAATTTTCAGTTGTAAGAGGAATCTGCTCAGCAGGACTTAAGATTAACATTTGGGAAAGCTGTCACTGGTGCTGCCAATTTCTAAAGACGGTACTGACACCTGATTTGGTAGTGCTGAGCATACAAATTAATAGTATTACAGGATTCATCTGTTAGAAATTAACATTTGACACTGGGTCAACTGTAGAACAGCAAAATAGTAAGTTGGGATGATTATGTAAATAATACACACACACAGAAAACAATCTGTAAAAATAGTAGCATTCTCATCTTATATATTTGTAGATCATGATAACCACAAGTGCTTTGTAACATCCTCACTGCTCGAAAAAGAAATGCAAATGTTAGTCAATCTCGTTGCATGTTGTGTCTGACTAAAAAAACTCCCATAAATGCTTATTCAGTGAGGTCAGGTTCACAAATATCCATGTTTAGTAAATAACTACATACTGTTTCAATTCCAAAAAGAAACTGGTGCAAGCTGTTAGTAAAACTGGCCTTAACAGTGGCCCTAATATAGGAATCAAGATTAAATAAATACATTCCATATTTCTGCCAATTGTTCCCTTTAAAGTTTCTACAGTAATAATTGGCAATTTGTACAATGAAAAGCCTTCTAATCTGATTAATGTTGCACTGTTTTCCATTGAATTGATTTCCTCATCTGTGTTGTGGAGAATGATAATCTTTTCATGTTGTATGTGGCTTGAGTTTAATGTGTGGTTTCTAGAGGAGAATTCTGCAACAGATTCAATCACTTCTTATTGGTTTTCACCGTGGTATTGTCATGCTCAATGGTCATGTACATCAGTGGTACCCAAACTTTTTATCACCACGCACTGGTCAATGCTTGACAATTTTACTATGCATTGGATGTGTGTGTGTGGGGGGGTTTGTAGATCGTAGTTTGCTAGGTGACCATCAACCGTTTTCTCAGAGGACCACAGACTGACAAAACATTGCTGTCCCTCTGATACAAGTTTTGTTTATAAGGAAAATTACAAAGCACTGCAGCGTTTGGGTGTTCTGTGTTTGTCTAAGATAAATGGTCTACTGAAATGTGAATATATGTAAAGGGTTATAATATCACCTGTGATATTGTCTTTTTCAGTAAAATCTTTGTCATTGTTTTATTGATTTTATTTTTTACATTTTCTATGCAATATACTGTATGTGAATTTAGTGTTGAGACTTTTATTTTGAATTTTGATTTCGGCTGCGCGTCAACGCCATTTTTTAGATTACTCGCGTGCCTCTCGCCAATTCACTTTGCACAAGCTGGGGAGAGAAATATACTGCTGTTATATGCCCCACGAGAGATTTAGCTACTGCTTTGATGTCTATCCACAGATCGATGGTGGCCAGTCCATGTTAGGCTTGAATAAACCTTCTCCGGTCAATGAAGTAGCACGTGTCCTTGTCTTTCTTACACAATGCAGAGGCCAGTAACAGCGGACGAAAGCAGACCGGTTACATATATATTCCATACAAGCTGAAGCTGATTAGTCAGTTCTTGTCACATGACTCGTGCTGCACTCGCGGCATTCATTCAACTGGGTGCGTCTGGAAGGCACAAGCGTGCAACACCACTTGCCGCACACCACCATTGAAAAAAAACGAACTTGCGACCGGCACCTAAATGCAGCTGTCATTTTCAATCTCCAGCAGTTGATAGATGGTGAATTAACCTGATTTGTTGACAAATGGCCTGCGGATGCATTCCTTGGCAGTTTCTCGGGTCCTTCATTGGGCCTTTTCACATTAGCAAAGAAACTTTTCAAAGACATCTGTTTTTTTACTCATTTTGCTGCTTGTGGGTTAAATTTGGGCACTCAAGTGACCGAGATGTAACTGAGAGAATTGAGGCACTTTTCAAAACAAAAGATTTCTCAAAATAAAAGATCCTTCAGACTCAGATAATAAATAAAACTGAAATAATTAATGATTTCTTGTGTGGCCCGGTACCAATTGATGGGCCCGGTGGTCGAGGACCACTGATGTACATAATAAGTGCACCAAAACAGATTTGTTTGTGTAGCTTTTCTTTAATCAAGCTGGAAAAAAGTACTTGCAGAAGGCAGTCCATTCAAGGATCTTTGTTTTATTGCACTTGTGGTGCATTTGGTGATAGTTCTTATCCATCACAGAATATCATCACTCATCAGTTTCTCAGAACATGAATTGCCCACCGAATGACCTTAAAAAACTTTAAAAGGGGGAGCAAAACATGGCCATTAACCCACAATCAGATGATGAGTGTTAAAATGGAAAAACTAATACATTTGAGTCGGTTAAACAATTCTTCTTGTTTCCCCCACCTCGTTTTTCTGTGACTCCATTAGAGTGATGCCTTCAGCCCGTGGCCTAGACACATTATTTCAAATTCTCCATTTCCCTTGCTGCCGGTGTCTAAACCTCACGGCCTCACATTAGGCGGTTATTCACCCAAAGAGACTAATGAATTGGTGAACTGTGTAATTACCTCATGCACAATACAGGTCACTTTAATTAGCAACCCATGAGATATGTGTGGTGGTCCGGTGGCCCAGAGCGGCTGCTGAATGCTGCAAGATATAATTTATGAGATAATGTGGCATGATCGCTTCTTTATGCGTCCTGGACTGCAGGTTTTGACTCGACTTCATTACAGGGCCGCTGCCTCTTTTTTAGTCAAGCTTCAGTTCACAATAAGCTGCTACATTTAGTTTAATGCAAATGACCCCCTCTAATG
Organism: Danio aesculapii; assembly: GCF_903798145.1. NCBI lineage: Eukaryota > Metazoa > Chordata > Actinopteri > Cypriniformes > Danionidae > Danio > Danio aesculapii. Next base: position 44,552,078 of record NC_079441.1, on the reverse strand, counting down.
ATCACATTAGGGATTTTCCAAGTCCGTTTAGGAAATGATTAGTATAAATAGACATGCCCATGTTTGAATTTTAATGACACACATTGTCTTGTCGCTGCGCAGAACATTGTTCACATCCATCCCAATGTTCTGTTGCAATAAGCAAGGAGATTCATTCCTTCGTAATGATCTGGCAATTAGGAGATGTTCTATGCAATGCCCGAACAATTATTGTTTAGTTGCTTTGTCTCACAGACTTGGAGAAGGTTATTGCGATGGCGTACCATTTATGCTCTGTTTACCAATATTTACTGGTTGGGAAGTGTGGCCTATTAGGTATTCTGCCCAAAATACTGAATCTTTAATGGTTGCTCAAGCAGTTAGCTTGTAGTTCATAGGTCTTAGTTATCATCCTTGTGCTATTATGTGTGCAGTATGAGGAACAGTAAAATTATCAGCCATTTTCTATCATTTACTTTCACCAAGAATATTTGATAGATTTGAAAAGAAAGGAAAAGGACCTCAATGTCCTCAACCTCTTCTACACAGCTCTTCACCATCATGATCATTGAGTGCACTCTTTTGTATGTCTTGTTTTTGTACTATCATAAGAGGGAATGGTGTTCAATTTTGGAGGGAAAAACAGTAAAACAGCTGTTCTGCAAAATATCAAAACATTAGTTAGCCCGTGTGCTTTTCTAGCCCTCCCTCTTATCGAAGCCAAGGCCTGTCATTATGACCAGCTGGCCTATAGAGTTGATTTATGACTGAATCTGTTATGTATTTTACCGTGGGCTGCTTCTGCCAATACAACAACCTGTTTACAGGTGGTTTGATTTGAGCAGATGAGATGAAGACAAAGTAGAGGACTAGACAGCAGGTGTTTTATTAGCTGATACATAGATAGAAACGTAACCTTATGTCCTGATACATTAATGTGGAGCCACACCGATGGTTCCTGACAATATAGTATGGGTATCTGCCAAATGTTTGGCTTGATATTAGCTGGAGAAATAAAAGCTGCATGTGGCTAAAAAGAAAATAATTTGGATTGCGATGAATGACAGTATCTCACTTTAGGCTGAAGTTGGTACGTTAGAATAAATCACTTGTATTCAGTTCTGTTTACCCTTTCCCCAGATTAATTATAGCTCCTGAAAGCCTGTATACATATATAACAGTTCAGTCTGGTTCTTGAATCTGATTAGTTCAGTAAAAAGAAAGAAAGAAGAAATGCCTGCATGTGTTTAGCATTTTTCCTTATAACAAACACAACAGTAACCTGGTAGTGTTTGCGTTGCTTTGGCTTTTTCTGGGTTATTTATTGTGATATCCCGATTGCAGCAGAGAAATACTGGGAAATGTCTGTAGACTGATGACATTTTATGTCGTTCAGCCTAATAATGTTAAAATGTGAGCAAAATCGCCTTTTTTGTCATCACTTTAGACATTTTCTGCTAGATAATCATTCAAATACTAGCTCTAAAGTGATGTTGGTGAAGTAGCAACGGTTTCTGCTGTTCTGACATTAGCTGCAGATGTGAAGAAAGTGGTTCCTCATACAAAAAGATTTTTAGACTCTTAGATTCTTAGACTTAGATTTTTTATATATATAAACGCAACGTCACACTCGTAGCAGTGTAATATGGCTGTATATCATCACTAGTGGGATGCAACGCACGCCTCCCACCAGTGCCGATATTTAGTATCGCAGCGCTACTCGTGTTATATTGCACACACACACACACACACACACACACACACACACACACACACACACACACACACACACACACATATATATATATTCATTCATTCATTCATTCATTTTCTTTTCGGCTTAGTCCCTTTATTAATCTAGGGTTGCCACAGCGGAATGAACCGCCAACTTATCCAGCATATGTTTTAATATCCAGCCTCAACCCATCACTGGGAAACACCCATACACACTGATTCCCACACATACACTACGGACAATTTAGCTTACCAAATTCACCTGTAGCACGTCTTTGGACTTGTGGGGGAAACCGGAGCACCCGTAGGAAACCCACGTGAACACAGGGAGAACATGCAAACTCCACAACAGAAATGGCAATTGACCCAGCAGAGGTTCGAACCAGAGACCTTCTTACTGTGAGGTGACAGTGCTACCCACAACGCCACCCCATATATATATATATATATATATATATATATATATATATATATATATATATATATATATATATATATATATATATAATACTTGTGATTAGTGATTAACTGTTGACTTTTTATGTATATGCAATCATACAGTAACTTCCCTCAGTTGATATTCTCCTCAGCTTTTCAGTGTAAATTTTTAACTTGGGACAAACATAAACACAAACTTTCTTAGTTTGATTATTCATCCTTAGTGTCTTTATACTGCTAATTTACATGTAAGCAAACTTAGAAATGTGGCACAACAGGACCTAAAGTGAAGAAAGCTTCAATAAGGAAATTATAACAAAAGCAATAAAACAAGCAGTGTGGCAGTGTGTGTGTGTGTGTGTGTGTGTGTGTGTGTGTGTGTGTGTGTGTGTGTGTGTGTGTGTGTGTGTGTGTGTGTGTGTGTGTGTGTGTGTGTGTCTGTGGAAAAAATGGTCATCTCTATCCTTAATTTGCAGATATTCCTCTATGTATCTATTTATTTACTTCTTTGTGCAGAGGTGATTTGAGTGTTGTAATATTATCCTGTAAGAGATATACAGTAATTTGTTTGGTCACACTTTATTTTGATGGTCAGTTTGTTGAATTTAAGTTACATTGTATTTACATGTCAACCAATTCTCATTAGATTATAAGTAGACTGTTAGATTAGGGATAGGGTTAGGTTTAGTGTAAGTTGACATGTACTTGCAAAGTTCCTTAGTCAGTTAAATGTTTGTTGAAGGAGCAGTATCAGCAGATATTAAACAGACAGTCTACTAATACTCAAATGGACCATCAAAATAAAGTGTTACCTGTGTCTGTGTGTGTGTGTGCACATGTCTGTGTCTGTGTGTACACCATATTGCTCAAAGTAAAGGTCCAGCAGTCTCTCTGAATCGATGGCTAGTGTCATAATTGTAACTCATGAGAGATGACATGGCCAATGTTTTCTCTTTTGTAATCTGTCCTCAGGTAGAGTTACACGCCTGGACGTGTCAAACACAGTGAGAGGAAGACAAATTAATGGCCAATGATTGTTTGGACAGTGGATGATAAAACAGTAATGGAGGAAACTGATGTCACATTACCAAGCTTTCTGGGTCAGTAGAGACTGCTGACCCATTTAGCTCGCAATAATAGTATTGTCTGCCTTATAAGAGAACTCTGCAAACTGAAAACTGAGTTATGTGTTGAAATTTTTATTGAGGAAAATCAAAGAAAAAGAAAAAGACTGTAAGTAATTTCTTTACACCATTTAGCAATTGATAGAAGTAAAAGGCCCAGCTACTAAATTTGAATTGTGTCTAAACAAAAATGACCCAATTATTTCCTAGGTAAAGAAGTATATTAACTTTTAAAAATGATTCAGAATCGTACAGTGGCACAGGAGCTAGGTGGTTAGCATGGTCACCTCACAGCAAGAAGGTCATTATAAGTCCTGGCTGAGCAGGAGGCCTTTCTGTGTAGAGTTTGCATGTTCTCCTTATGTTTGCCTGGGTTTCCTCCATGCGCTCCAGTTCAGAAGCATGTCAATTTTTAAAATCAGGAATCTCTTTGTAAAAATTATAAAGTCCTGAAGTTAATAAGTCTTTACGGGCAATGCCTTGTTATTTAAAATATAAAATTATATTTCAAAAGTTGCTGTTAGCATGAAATTAGGGGTGGGCGATATGGAAAAAAATATCATATCACGATTTTTTCTGGGGAAATCACGATTCACGATTTTTATCCCGATTCTTTTTTAAGTTGTTTTTTAAAGACTGTTTTGCAAATTACAAAGGTACAATACAACCAAACTACGGTCTCTATATCAAAATATACTCTTACCGTGTATGTTTAAGAATATTTTAATCAGGGCTTTGAACCAGTTCAAGGAACGAAAACGAAACACAGAAACGAATGACATTTTGCAGGAACAGTCACAAAAAACTAAAACAAGATCAACTTTAATCATTCTTAACAGAAATGCTTACAGTTAACCGGTTAATAATGTTATTTTATCGTTCTCTTTATTATATGAGTTTGGGAGACAAAAAGCATTAATGTAAAGCATGTGTACAAATGCGACGGTGACGCATACAACGTGAAATGCCCGCGAAGCAGTTGCATAAGCGAGAGTTGTTTCTGATGCAACCAGCTTGTCTTAAAGGTTACTGAGAACCTGCTTTTTCATGTAGCTATGTATGTTTCAGTTTAAGTTATTGCTATTAAAACTTGTATTTATACAAAATGAATTATTGATTGTCGATTGTTTTTAGATGGGTCTCCATAGAGAAAATCCTTTTGTTAATATTTCTCTTATGACAAATCGTCTGATAAATCGATCTGTAATATTGAAGGATGAGGGGCAGATCATAAACATGATAGTTAAGTCTTGAATGATTTGATATAGTTTCAAACCACCCAAGCATTTTCCATTTGAAGAATTACAGTATTTAATATCTTAGTCCTCATAAACAATCTAATAATAAAATACATTATTTACAAGGCTATTGAAGAATTAACCGAATATGCAATATGATCCGCATAATGATCACAGTGAAATGAGGTAAGTGCTCGTTTTAATATAAACTATAAATGTCTGGCCATGATGCGTAGCCTATTTATGTCAGTCTATAAAAAGATAATATAGCTTGAAACACTTTAATATTTCAGAGGAAGTATGTAAAGTTTGCACAAATAATGTTTGGTCTTATTAACCTGCTACCCATAATTAAACGTCATGTAGCCTACTTTTTGGTTACTTGACCCGCGGATTAACGGCAGCACCAGCGGACATAAACGAGATCTGTGCATAACAGGGTTTTATGTGTCCCTAATATGCAAAGTCAAGAGAGTGCACGACTCCATAGTAACGTAAATTGCACACACTTGATTTTGTAATGTGTGAAATCGGGGACGCGTCTCACAGCGCAAAGCATAACTTATTATATGCCCATACTTAATCAGTCATCAATAAGATCTATCGGTTTTAAAGGGTTACCGACAATAAATCGATCATTGAGTTATCTTTAGCATCCCTAGTTTAATCAATTGTGAAAGTAATGTCAATGTTATTAAATGGCACACACATTCTATCAATTAATCTATCCAATACAGGGCTCTAGACTTACCTTTTGGCTTGGTGCACCTTTTTTTCTTAGGTGCACCACGCAATGCAATGAATGTATACAATTTTATATTTAGATTAAAGATAAATAAGGCAAGAATATTAGAATGATCCTTTTTATATTTTTACACCAACAAAAATATCTTGTGGAAGTGCACTTGTTTAATAAAAATCTTTGTATTTGTAACATTCAACATGCAATAAAATGCCATAAAAAAAAACCTAAACCGCATAATCTTTTGTATTTACAAGTAAAATTAAGTTTTATACTCGGCCTATACCTAAATCCAAAAAGCACTAAATAATTGTATATATTTATAAATTGCACTAATTACACTAAATAACTATATATTATGCTAAATAACTCAAATAGGCTATATAATCTTATTTTCTGATTAAAACAAAAGTGATTTAGCAATGCCGCACCACTGACATTGGAAACCAAAAGTTACTTCCTCTGTCTGGCAATATTTCTGCTTTCATTTGAATGAAAAACCAATTTAGATATAGTCAAAATTTGCAGAAATTGTGTAAAGAAACTGTGAAGTGCAGCTACACATTGAATCTGAGGTCTCATCTCATCTCGCTCTTGCTGTCATCCAGACATCGGTAAGTGTATGGCACATAAATGTCATGTTGCAAAACTGAGGCCAGTACCAGCTGAAGCCCTTGCGAAATGTCAAAATACAGCACTGAAATTAACAGGTAATGTCTTTCAGCCAAAAAGTCTATCAGTAGGATATCTGTACAAACGCAATTAGAGCCAATGTTATGTAGTAGTGTTGCCTAAACGGCTATTAAATTTCTAATTAAAACCAAAATACAATTCATTGCATTTTTCGTTTGATAAAAATATACGGAAACGAAATAAAATCAAAAGGTGGCTAGTTTGTAATGTGTTTTAATATTAATAGAAAAACATGCTCAGTCAATTTAAGCTTAATGGTGTTAGGGAAGCAGACGGACAAGTTAGGTGAGTATATAATGAAAGATGTTTATTACAGCAGAGGAGCATACGAGGATAACAAAGGGGATATAATTGTAGTAATGTTGAGATGGTATTCCTTCTTCGGAGCAGGATGGATGACAGACACTGAGGGAGACCGAATGCACACACCAGAGGGCTTGAGGGGAAGACAGACTGAAGACACACTCGAGACAGACAGGACACCGGGAACACTGGACAGACTGGAACGAGACAGAGATCAAGTAAGTTCAAGCGATTAGAGAAATGTGATAGTGACTACCAGGAGGTACTCGCTATGAGTCCGCTTCGTGGGAACGAGACCGGACACTGACTGAAGTGAGGTGTGTGCTTATATAGTGAATGGAAGTGATTGGGTGCAGCTGTGCGTGGTTAATACTCAGGTGACGGTGATCGTTGCGTGATGCTGGTGGAAGAGCCTGGCCAATCCGTGACATTACCCCCCTCCCCAGGGCCCGCTCCTGAGGGCCTAAACCGTCGACGCCGTGGTGGTCTACCTCGTCCACGAGGTGCTGGGAACTCGGGGTGATTGGAGTGGAACTCCTCCATGAGTGCGGGATCTAATATATCGGATCTGTGGACCCAAGACCTCTCTTCTGGACCATATCCTTCCCAGTCTACGAGGTATTCCAGATGACCACCACGACGTCGGGACCGTAGAATGTCCTTGACCTTGTATATGGACCCTTCTTCTGAAATCAGTGGGAGAGGGGGTTCCTCTTCATGGCCAGGCTCTGTGGAAGGAATCAGAGGGTCGTGAAAGGGTTTGAGGAGTGACACGTGGAATGTGGGGTGAATTCTGTATTGTGGTGGTAGCTGTAACTTATAGGTGACTGGGTTGACCTGTTCCAGGATGGTGAAGGGACCAACAAATCTGGGACTAAGTTTTCGGGAGGGCAGTCGCAAGCGGATGTCTCTGGTGGAGAGCCAAACTTTCTGCCCCGGAGCATAGGCAGGTCCAGGAATCCTCTTCTTGTCTGACACCTCCTTGGCTCGGCGAACTGCCCTCTGGAGATGGTGATGAGCATCGTCCCAGACCCTCTCGCTCTCCCGGAACCAGTAATCCACTGCGGGGACGTCAGAAGGTTCGCCATCCCAGGGAAAGAGTGGAGGTTGGAAGCCCAGAATACACTGGAATGGCGTAAGTCCGGTGGTAGGTTGCCGCAGGGAATTCTGGGCGTATTCCGCCCAGCCCAGGAACTGGCTCCAGGAGTTCTGATGACCGTGACAGAAGGTCCTGAGGAACCGCCCCACTTCTTGAATTTTCCTCTCAGTCTGGCCGTTGGTCTGTGGGTGATAGCCAGACGAGAGGCTGACGGTCACACCTAGGAGTTTAAAAAAGGCTTTCCATAGTCTGGATATGAATTGGGGTCCTCGGTCCGAGACTATGTCTTCAGGTAGCCCAAAACATCGAAAGACATGGTTAAATAGGTTTTCAGCAGTTTCTAGGGCTGTGGGTAGACCCTTCAGAGGAATCAGACGACAGAATTTGGAAAATCGATCTACAATGACTAATATGCAAGTATTACCTTCAGACGATGGGAGGTCTGTCATGAAGTCAACTCCTAGGTGTGACCAGGGGCGGTTTGGGATGGGCAAGGGATGGAGTTTTCCTGCAGGTAGATGACGAGGACTCTTTGACATGGCACATTCTCTACAGCCTTGGATGTATCTCCTCACATCCCTCGCCATGTTCGGCCACCAGAAGCGTTGGGATAGCAGCGAGAGGGTGTTGTTGGCCCCGGGATGCCCTGTGCCCAGAGAGGTATGACTGGAGTGAATGAGATCTACCCGTTGATTTTCAGGGATGAATCGTCGATTGGGGGGACAGCCCGGCGGAGTTCTGGACTCTGGGGTGGCGACAACTGTTGGAGCAGACCAGGTGATGGGACAGACAGTGATCTGATCTGGGAGAATGTTGGCCGGGGTCTCACTTGTTTCCTGTTGATCATGGATTCTGGAGAGTGCATCCGCCCGGATGTTTTTGGATCCTGGTCGATATGATATGGAGAACTGAAATCTGGAGAAGAATAAGGACCACCGGGCTTGACGAGGACAGAGTCTTTTCGCTTCTTTAAGGTACTGTAAGTTTTTATGGTCGGTAATCACCTGGAATGGGTGTTTAGCTCCCTCCAACCAGTGTCGCCACTCCTCCAGGGCGAGCTTGATGGCTAGAAGTTCACGGTTCCCGATGTCATAGTTCTTTTCCGCCGGGCTGAGCTTACGGGAGAAGTAGGCGCATGGATGGAGTAGTGAGGGATTCCCATGGAGCTGGGACAAGATGGCTCCTACTCCGGTGGTCGATGCATCCACCTCGACCACGAAAGGTAAGTCGGGATTGGGGTGAGTCAGGAGTGGAGCCTGCGTGAAGGACTTCTTGAGTCTTTGGAAGGCTGCGGCCGCTTCGGGTGACCAGGATAGTGTTTTGGGTTGATTCTTTAGGAGGTTGGTAAGTGGAGCGGTGATAAGACTGTAGTTGTTGATGAAACGGCGATAGAAATTGGCAAACCCTAGGAATCGTTGGAGTTCTTTGATGGTTTTTGGTTCAGGCCAGGAGATGACGGAAGTGACCTTCCCCTCGTCCATGCGAACCCCTTTTCGGTCAATGATGTATCCGAGGAACTGGACAGATGGTAAGTGAAATGAGCACTTCTCAGCCTTGAGGTACAGTTTATGGTTCCGTAGGGTTTGTAGGACCTCCGCAACGTGGTGGCGATGTTCGGCCTCACTCCGGGAGTAAATCAGGATATCATCAATATAGACAATGACGGAGATATGGAGGAACTCCCGGAGGACTTCGTGTATGAAGTTCTGGAATACGGAGGGGGCGTTGACCAGACCATAGGGCATGACCAGATATTCGTAGTGTCCAGTAGGGGTCACAAACGCCGTCTTCCATTCGTCCCCCTCGCGTATTCGTACCAGATTGTAGGCGCTGCGGAGGTCCAACTTAGTGAATATCCTGGCGGATCGGAGTTGTTCCAGGGCCGCAGGGACGAGAGGAAGTGGGTATCTGAATTTGATGGTTCCTTGGTTCAGGACTCGATAATCAATACATGGCCGCAGCCCTCCGTCCTTCTTGGCCACGAAGAAGAAGCTTGAGGCCGCGGGTGACGTGGACTGGCGAATATACCCCTGACTCAGAGCCTCCTGAATGTACTCCTCCATGGCCTTAGTTTCTGGAAGGGACAACGGGTAGATCCTACCTCTGGGCATAGGAGCATCAGGAAGCAGGTCAATGGCGCAGTCCCATGGCCGATGTGGAGGTAGCTGGGAAGCTCTCTTGGGGCAAAATACGTCCTCGTATGAGGAGTAGATCTTCGGGATCTGGATGGATTGTTTCTCAACTGGACTTTCGACAGACGTGACATAGACATTTATGGGTCTCTGGATCTGCAAGGGTAGGTCAGGAAAACAGCTGGAGACGCATTCTTTACCCCATCTTTTGATTTCTCCGGTGCCCCAAGAGAGGATGGGATCATGCTTCACCAGCCACGGGCGCCCTAAGATGATGTCCATTGATGCTCCCTCCAGAACCAGAAATTGAATTTCTTCTTTATGAAGTAACCCTACTCTGAGGGTGACGGGTTCACATTTACAATGGATACGTGCCTGGGAATGGATATCGGTGGTTATAGGTTGAATCTGGTAGACGTGCGTCGAGGCTTCGGTGTGGAGCTGGAGGCGGCGACAGAGGGCGTGCGAGATGAAATTTCCGGCTGACCTGGAGTCGATGAGAGCCGTGACTGAAATGGTGACAGAATGGGCAGTTAACTGAACATTGGTGGTGAGAGGGTGCATTTTTTCAACGGGAGAACTGAACACACTCACCAATGAACGTACTGGACGAATGGGACAGTCCAGCCTGACATGTCCTTCGGCACCACAGTACATACACAGACCCCGGGTCAGCCTCCTCTGTCGCTCAGTAATCGTAAGTCTACCAGATTCGACGATCATAGGTTCTGGTTCTGGAGGGACGACTGGCTCTGGCGGACGAAGGAGTGCTTGTGAGTTTGATGGGAGATCATGCTGGTAGACCTTCAGACGATCAGAACATCGAAGTGAGTGTTGGATGAATTTTTCCAACCCCATGGTATCGTCGAGGGCTGCCAGCTGTAACCTCAGGTTGGGCTCCAATCCGAGCCGGTAAGTGGTTAGGAGAGATCGCTCATTCCATCCACTAGCAGCAGCCAGAGTACGAAACCGGAGCGCATAGTCCTGGGTGGACATGGCTCCCTGCTTCAGATGATATAGTTGTTCTCCGGCTGCTACTTCTCCATCTGTACGACCAAAGACCTCCTTGAAATATGTGATAAAGTTATGAATGGAACTGGTTACCGGCCCAGCTTGCTGCCAGATGGTCTCAGCCCACCTGAGAGCCGACCCAGAGAGAAGGGAGATGATGAAGGCAATTTTGGACCGATCTGTAGGGTATAAATCTGGTTGCATTGTGAATATCAGAGAACATTGTAATAGAAAGCCATTGCACTCCTCCGCCCCGCCAGAGTAGGGCGCTGGTCGAGCCATGGGACTGGATGAGTGGGTGGACGGTGAAGAAGTGCTCGGTGCTGGTGGTGCTTCGGGAAGTGGAGTAGCTGGCATTAAAACTCTCTTCAGGGAGTCCACCAACTCCTGAATGGGATCCGGAGTGCTCATGCTGTAAACTGTTAGGTCCGGTCTTCTGTTAGGGAAGCAGACGGACAAGTTAGGTGAGTATATAATGAAAGATGTTTATTACAGCAGAGGAGCATACGAGGATAACAAAGGGGATATAATTGTAGTAATGTTGAGATGGTATTCCTTCTTCGGAGCAGGATGGATGACAGACACTGAGGGAGACCGAATGCACACACCAGAGGGCTTGAGGGGAAGACAGACTGAAGACACACTCGAGACAGACAGGACACCGGGAACACTGGACAGACTGGAACGAGACAGAGATCAAGTAAGTTCAAGCGATTAGAGAAATGTGATAGTGACTACCAGGAGGTACTCGCTATGAGTCCGCTTCGTGGGAACGAGACCGGACACTGACTGAAGTGAGGTGTGTGCTTATATAGTGAATGGAAGTGATTGGGTGCAGCTGTGCGTGGTTAATACTCAGGTGACGGTGATCGTTGCGTGATGCTGGTGGAAGAGCCTGGCCAATCCGTGACAAATGGCTATACGCTGCCAATAGGCCATTAGCCTAATACATTTTATTTTACTGTGTACTGGGTTATAATGTATATTTTAAAATTAAAAAAAACTAAATATAGCATGTCTCACTGTCATTTAAAACATGTAATTCATAATACATTAGAACTGTAGACCTGCAGTGTGTAAACTGTAAACAAGGGGTGTTGGTCAATAGCCTACAGCACATAAGGCTATTGAACTAATATCTCAGAGGGAGATTATGTTAGCCTAATTCAGAGATTTAAAAAATAAAAGACATTTTAAAAAAGGAACAAATCGTCAACAAATAAAATAAAATTGGTTGATGCAAATCGTCAACAAATAAAACTGGTTGCATTTTTCAGCACTTGCCGCTGGATTAAGTAGATGGGGCTGTGGTTGTGTGTGTAGTGCGTTTAAGCAGCATGTCAATCAACTGCTGCTGGTGAGCGAGAGAGTGCGTAAGAGCGCAAAGCCGGTATAGATATAACCAAAAGCAAGTTCATATCATAAATATTTCATTAACAATACTTAGAGAAAATTCATTTAATTTTACCCCTCGAATATAATATTTTTGTTGCACCATTGAGAAATCAGGGCACTTTAAAGCCCTGCAATACTTTGTAACAACTTTATTGACTGGTATTTTTTCCTAGAAAAAACGTTTTCGGAATGTTTTGTTTAATAAGGAACGCAAGAACAGAACCGAAAAAATATAATTCTGCTCAGAGTGAACTGAATGGATTTTTTGTTTGTTTTTAAGCCCTATATGGCCATACAACGATTTTTCTGAAAAAATGGATTGTGCAGTAATTTTGTTCGTCTACGATCAAATATCGTCTTATTGCACAACCCTACATGAAATTGACCCTGATTTTGATAAAAACACAAACAATTCAATCATGCAAAAAGGGAAGGGTTATGTTAGGTATATGTAGTAACAATGGAATAATAATGAGACAGACAGCTTCAAGAGGACCTTTGTATGGACTTTTCAAATAGGCACTATCCTTATAAATAAACTGCGTATTTCTAAACAACTACATTCTCACCTAAAAAGTTTGAAAATACATCATGTGGTCCAAGAGTATCAGAATTTTTAAAACTAATGAGTGTAGTCTTTTGTTTGCATGCGTGAAGAGGCTGGATGTTCTGATACTGGCAGAATATCCTATCAGCCAGTCAGATTCAAGATCCAGAAAAAAGGAAGTGTGTTTCCTGGATTTGGATATTTTTATATGTGAAGAAATTAAATATATGGTCTTCTTTTATACAAGTCTCAAGATATTCACATTATTATAAATAATGTAATACAAACATTACTTTAAAGAGAGCTTGTTTCCTACACCACGCTGTTCACTTCACTAGTGTAACTCTGAGGCCTGAGGTGATGATACTTCTGTGTATATGTACTGTATGAATCTGACAGATACACAAACAAAGCATGCTGTATTACTGAAAATTTGCCACATTCTGTGTAATACAGACTTAGATTAAACAGCAGCAGGCGTGGATGAGTTATTATACTGTTGTCATGGAGTCAATTTAGATAGGTTGGTCATTTTCTACAATTTCTGAGATTATGTGGCTTGTAGAAAATGACTTGTTATCATCATTGGAAGAAGCTTTGACTGAACTTCCATTTCATTTCCCAGTTGAAAAAAAAATGCATTACATAATGACAGTCGCATTTCTGTTTTGTGATGGGGTCACAGAAAAAGCTCAAGGGTTTATTTTTCATTTGGCTTAATGGAGTTTTTGGCTCACTTCTGTTGCCCCAAATCAAATAAACAAAATTTGATGTCATGTTCAAAGTTCTTGAATCCTTTTTAGCATTTCGGTTTCTCAGGAAGTACTTACATTTATTTTTCTCAGCCAAGTCCCCTTGCTGATCTGAAAGGAACAAACTGATCTCAGAGTCCATTACCTTATTTTTTCCCCCTCACATTTGAAACTTCCTAACGACTCCATCCTTCTACAAAGGTAAAAAGAAATATACATACATACATACATATATATATATATATATATATATATATATATATATATATATATATATATATATATATATATATATATATATATATATATATAGTTGAAGTCAAAATTATTAGCCCCCTTTGAATTTATTTTTCTTTTTTTAAATATTTCCCAAATGATGTTTAACAGAGCAAGGAAATTTTCACAGTATGTCTGATAATATTTTTTCTTCTGGAGAAAGTCTTATTTGTTTTATTTCGGCTGAAATAAAAGCTGTTTTTAATTTTTTAAAACCCTTTTAAGGTAAAAAATACTCAAACCCAGGCTCATTCTGTAAACGTACCTCCACGGAGGGTTCTGGAGACCGCAAAATACATCCCAGCAGCACGTTTTTCTGTAGTTTTTGTTTTCGCGAATCCGCCAGAGGTCGCCATGTACGCTTTTCAAGATCTCAAATTTCCCTTGCGAGTGCCATTCGTGCCTGCTGTTCTCGCGTAAACCCACCAGAGGCCGCTGTCGACTCACTTTTTGACAGACTTTCTGACTGACTGAGCGAACGATCGGCTGACCTACCCTCCCCCTTCCCTAAACCCAACCAATTTTATCGATTGACCTGCCCACCCACTTCCCTAAACCCAACCAACACGTTTCAAAACATATATATATAAAAAAAAAGCCATCGTCTGATTTCTTTTTTACCACATTCTCACCCTGCTATTCACTTGTTTGTTTTATATTTTGGATTCTGTTTTTGTCTTACCTGCTTTCTGGAACCGCTCTTCACCAGACTCGAACCCCCGTCTTCATGGTCAACTCCTCTCTGCATGTTAAATCCACTGACGGACATGGCACGCTAATGGGACAAACAGTTTGCAGCAGGAATGCCATCCATACAAAGGTAAGCGGTCAGTTGGTAAGCGCGAAAAGGAACGGCGTCACACCGCCCCGTAGCATTAGTTTAAAAAAATGAAATGCAACCATACGTACCTCCGGCTACGTAATTCGCTGTCTCCAGAAACATCCGCAGGGCTACGTTTTCACAATGAGCCTGTGTTGAAATTATACACCCCTTTAAGCTATATATTTTTCGATAGTCTACTGAACAAACCATTGTATACAATGATTTGCCTAATTACCCTAACCTGCCTAGTTAATCTAATTAACCTAGTTAAGCCTTTAAATGTCACTTTAAGCTGTATAGAAGTGTCTTGATAAATATCTAGTCAAATATTATTTACTGTCATCATGACAAAGATAAAATAAATCAGTTATTAGAAATGAGGGTAACACTTTATTTTGATGGTCCATTTGAGTATTAGTAGACTGTCTGCTTAATACCTGTTGATGCTGCTCCTTCAACAAACATGTAACTGACTATAAGAAACTTTTCAAGTACATGTCACCTTACACACCCTAACCCTAACCCCAACCTAACAGTCTACTTATAATCTAATGAGAATTAGTTGCAATGTAACTTAAATTCAACAAACTGACCATCAAAATAAAGTGTAACCGAAATGAGTTATTAAAACTATTATGTTTAGAAATGTGTTGAAAAAGCCTTCTCTACGTTAAACAGAAATTGGGGGAAAAAATAAACAGGGGGCTAATAATTCAGAGGGGCTAATAATTCTGACTTCAACTGTATATTATATCTTAAGATATAAAATAAAAATAAACACTATAAGCAAGTGTTATTTACAACCCTTACTTTTGAAAATCATTGGGCAGATGCAGATATGTGCAGCTGATGCTTCTAAACGAATGTCTATCGGAGTGAAAGTGAAGTCTATCATTTGTGTGGGCCTGTGGGATTGTTCTGTTCTGTAAATATGTGCTCATGATTGGCAGCTGGTCCATTGAGCTTCAGTGCAGTTATATTGATTTTTCAGCACAGGGAGATGCTTAGAAAAACGTACCTGCTAAGGAGAGGAAAATCCTTTTCAGGTAGAAGTGTGGGTGGAACTTGAGCAATCCCATCATCCTGCAGCAGATCAACAAGTGCAATTTTTTTAATGCTTATTGTTTTGCTTTTTTAGTTCACCTATGAGCCACAGCAGCTTAAATAGGCCAGCCAATATAAAAATGGTATTTATTTAGAAGTAATATCCATCTGTGGTGTGCGGTTGTGGATTGTTTTGTCTCTAAATGTGGCCTTGTGATTGACAGCTTGCCCATTGAGCCTCAGTACAGCTCTATTGATTTTCCAATAATCGGCCACAATTTAGCCAGGTGTTTAGAGATGACGAGTATGGATTTGTGCTCTAGAATGACATGCTGCACTCTAAGATTACCAAAACTCAATGCTAATGGATTGAGCATGCTGCCTAGACTAATCAGCAAAAGAATATGCACCTTATGTAAGACATTCAAAAAGGTCACCTGAAGGATTACGGTACTCCTGTATTAATCCATTCGGCCTTTAATTGATTGTACATACAGTGGGTTCCAGCTTTCTCTATCGATGCTTAACAAAATTGCCCTTTTGAATCAATATTCTTTCTTCTTAAACTACATGCTAAGGAGAATTCGAGCAATAATGATGTTCGCTTTGACTTGCAGTAGTCATATCTGAGACTTATTAATAGTCTGGGAACGCCTCTGCAGCGCTCGCTCCTCTTTAATCATCTCCTCCATCAGCACAGCAACAACGAGGGCCTGACTTCATAACATCCTACATCTGACATTGTGCTGGAGATATTCGTTTTTTCCCCTCTCTTATCTGCCTCAGTCTTATGCAAACTGATAAGGTTTTGAAATGAGTGGATGAGATTAAAGGAGAACCTAAAAATGCTTATTGTGTTTCTGAGCTGAACAAGTTGCATTTGGATGAGCTTCTTGATGAGTAAAACCTAGTTTGGTAATTCAGGCCAACAGAAAGAGAACTATATTTTTTCAATCACTTGGTGAATAATAAATCATTCATTTTCCTTTAGCTTGGTCTCCATTTCATAGGTTGCCACAGCGGAATGAACCACCAACTATTTGAGCATATCCACCATATCAACTTATCCAGCGTATGTTTTGCACAGCAGATGCCCTTCTAGCTGCAACCTTGGGAAACACCCATACACATCCCTCTCATTCAGACAATTTAGTTCATCCAATTCACCTATAGCGCATGTCTTTGGACTGTGGGGGAAACCTGAGTACCCGGATGAAACCCACGCGAGAACATGCAAACTCCTCACAGAAATGTCAACTGGCCCAGCCGGGTCTCAAACCAGTGAGCTTCTTGCTGTGAGGCGACAGTGCTAATCACTGAGCCACCGTGCCGCATGTGTATGTACTGTATGTGTGTTTAATTATATAAAGTCACTATGGAGCTGATGTTCCTTCTAAGCTGAAGAAATATTAGTTTTGAAGTCATGGCTATGTAGAAAAATGCAGTGCAGAGGACAGGTGCCAAAATGCATGGGGAAAAATGATTAAATAAAGTCAAACTGTAGCAATTAGAAATAATTGCACTACTTTGGCAAACTTGATATTGCTTAAGGGTTGGAACGGACACATTTGGCTCACAGTTTTTGGCTTTTTTCATAAAAAGAGAATAATATGCACAAATGTACTTTGTTTAGTGACTTCTGTATGTCCATCTATATCTTCATCTAGTATAGAAGAGATATGCATACAATAGATAGATAGATAGACAGACGGTCATACAGGAACACTGATTGCTGCAGAGTGCAACACCTAGGCTAGCCAGATACCAGGTTTTATCTTCTTCCCCTGCTTCAAGGCCGACTTCGTCACAGATGACACCCAGTTCTCTTTAGAGCATTAGTTTTCAGAGCAAGGATTTAGATAGATGGATGGATGGATAGATAGATAGATAGATAGACAGACAGACAGACAGACAGATAATAATAATATTAATAATAATACTTATAATTCTATACATTTTACACACATTCTGGCAACCATAGATGATTTCACGTTTGTTTACTTGCAAAGCCACAATACTTCAATAATTATGTTCTTGAAAACACATTGCTGACACATTAGAAATATAGAATAAATAATGTTAAAAAAGTACTGTTTATAATTTAAAAAATTTGTTTTTGCTCTTTGCTCTTTTTTATTCTTGAGTACTAAAAGTGTTCTGTCTCATAGGGCTGGAGATTACTGAAAGACATTTATTTTTTATTTATTTAGTTATCAATAATCAATAACCCTTACTGAAATGAATAAGGGTAAAGGGTGAAATAAATACTGGATCTTGCTTGGTTTTTTAGTTATGTTTTTTTTTTTTTAACTTTTACTTGTTTTGAATTCTCTGTAATTGTTTTCTGTTTTTAATTTCTTCCCGTTTATATTGTCCATGATTGGGTTTGGTAATCGATTAATCTCTGGTTGTTAGAATTTGCAACTATGCTCACACACAAAAAAGACGGACGTGATGTTTATCTTTCTGTGTGTATGTATGTTGCTCTCTGCTCTGTTTGTAATGCTATTTGCATTTTTTTTTTCACATGCGAAAAGAGAAAATTAAAGATCTCTTTTGTTTAGACCTTTGTTCAGATTTTATTTATTTTATTTATAAATTGTGCTGCTTAGTTTGGATGTTGTGCTCACCATTCCATCTAATTTCATGGCAATTTAAAAGCACTTTTCTTGTAATAAAACCACTGTACATAATGCTGGTGACTACTGTATATAAAAATTAGTTTAGCAGTGTAGATGTAAAATTATAATCAAGCAGACAGTTTTACAGAAAGGAAAAAGCTCCCTTGCGATGTTTTAGTGTAGCTGTGATAGGAAATTAAGATTATTCAGTGATGGACCTCTTCATTTTCTTTCCTGCTCTTTCAAGTGCCAGTCATTTGATTGTTTAGTTTTTTCTCTTTTTTCCGGATGACCTTGGAAGTTGTTGTAATTACTCCAGAGTGATTATTGCAGGGGATGTCCTCTATGGATTTGCTAATAAATCTTAGATGACTAATTGCTGAAGAAGACTATGAGAACTGACCCCTCCGTGCAGCCTCCGTGATGAATCTGTATTGTAATTGGAAGGTCATGCCCAAAGTCCTGGAACTGTTTGGTGTACTGTACTACTGTCTGTCTGTATCTGTTGCACCTTACCAAACTCACTGGAGCTTTTATTTATTTGTTAGTTTGTCTGTTTGCACATATAAACTCAGTCAACCTCAATATTTAGCATTATTCATTTAATATTTAACCTTTTCCCATATTTGGAAGCAAAATAAAAAGTTACTCTGAGGGTAAACAAGAAATGTTTAGGAATCAATGCTACACCTCTCTTCCATATCTGCCTCAAAAACATCATGGGAATTTTAGGGATCACATTTACTGAACCAGGAATCAATAAACAAAATTCTCATTTCTTTTTCTGCATTTTAAAGACATCTAGCTATGTTGTTCATTTAGGAATAACTGTTGCACTCACTAATTCTTGAAACATGTTGATGTGCATCTGTGAACGCGAATCACTAAGTAGGGGGATAAAAAGCACTCAATCTGAATTAAGCAATGTGAGCAATCTGTTTAAAATGTTAAATTATTTATGGCAGTAGGTTTGCTTAGTATACTGAAAAAATACAATAACTAAAAACAGTACAATATTCATGAAATCGCACTAATCAACAAATGCACTTCACAGAATCAAATATTAATAATACAAAATTATCAACGTTCGCACAATATATTAGGCAGCACAAATGTTTATTTTTTATTTCTTGATGAGAACAAAAAGTGTGTCTTGAGATACAAAGATGCACATTTTCTTTGCAGAATTCATTTCACATGGTGTTTTATCACTGAACACTAAAGTTAGTCCACAGTGTGTGTTAACAATCAGACTTTAATGGTAAAAATCCACCGACTCATTTTTTAAAAATCCCCATAAATCAGAAGCAGCATTAAAAATATGCTGTTTCCGATATCCTCCAAATGTGACATCACAAACCCCACACACAGCTGCATATAAATATGCCCTATTTGCACATAGAAAGAATCTCTTTATTCATGACTCTTTTTAGTTATTCAGAAGCAGTGAGTCGTTTTTATGTTTTTCTTTGTTAGTCTGACTCATAATAAACAGCAAATACAGTATAGTGAACTGCTCTTTTAATATACAGATCATTTGATTCCATTCCTGGTTATTTGCATTCACATACATGGCTGTCTGTTTTTATGTAAACTTTGTGGGGTTTAGATCAAATCTTGTGTATTTGACAGTTTGCAATAAGACACATTTGTAATAAGAACCTAACGATAACTTTACTAAGTTTATTATTCATCATTCAGATGTTTGCATACAAAAAGAACATCAGGAGATTAAACTTTCAAGGCTTTAAAATACGGTATATTCCGACCCCCTAGTTTTTTGCGATTGCTAAATTCAAAGCAAAATCAACAAAAAGTCGAAATTTTTTTGCGTTTCTGTAAAATTCTTAATTTAAACACAAAATATTTACAAAAAATGTAAACAATCTCATAAAACATCCAATTCCAAACAATATAATCAAATTATATTCATTTCAGTTTGATGTATTTCACATGATGTATTAAAGTGTCTTTCGGAAAATGATGTCTCACCTGCGCCCTCACAATCATTGCATTACATGGAAGTGTGGAGAAATGGTTTTGCAACCTGTGTTGTAAGCAGACGCAGATGAAGTGTGAGTGATTTACATGTGAAGTCAATGCAAAGATGCGATTAGTCATCCTGTGGCACAAATCGAGTAAATAACATGGCGCAAAATGGGCATTTTGTGTGTTTGACAAGCTTCAGACTGCAAAAGAAAGTGGGAGCAAACATCTAACACAAGGAGCAATGGAACAGACATGAAAGCAAGCAGCTTACAATAATGGAGACTGGTTCAAGAATAACATGACCGAATTGAAGGACATTATTTTTGCTTTATATGTATGGCTGGTATTATGATGTGTGTCAAATCGATAAATGATTTCGCTTAACTCTTTCCCTGCCATTGACAAGAGAAAACGCTTACCTGTCATTGACGAGTTTTACCACAGTCTGGGTTTTAAGTGTATTATGGTAGGGGAAGCTCTAATGCATATCCTGAGTGAGGTACATGATGTCATATGCTCCGGGGAGTGAAATCTGAGAAAGAGAACGTAAGATTGTGGATAAAAATAAGAGTTATACAACCTACCATTTGGCTAAATCCCTATATGTAATTTTAAATACTCATTCATTCATTTTCTTTTTAGCTTTGTCCCTTTATTATCTGGGGTCACCACATCAGTTTTAAGCAGCAGATGCCCTTCCAACTGCAACCCATCACTGGGAAACATCCGTACACTCTCATTCACACACA
Organism: Danio aesculapii; assembly: GCF_903798145.1. Lineage (NCBI taxonomy): Eukaryota > Metazoa > Chordata > Actinopteri > Cypriniformes > Danionidae > Danio > Danio aesculapii. The sequence continues at coordinate 44,531,389 of NC_079441.1, read as the reverse complement.
TACACTATGGACAATTTAGCTTACCTAATTCACCTACTGTCTTTGGACTTGTGGGGGAAACCAGAACACCCCCAGGAAACCCATGCAAACACAGGGAGAACATTGACCCAGCTGAGGCTCGAACCAGCAACCTTCTTGCTCTGAGGCAATTGTGCTACCCACTGCGCCACCGTGACTAGAGCATTATAGGCAATATGGGCTGTAAAGACATTTTAAATGGTCTTGTGACATTGAAGACTGGATTGATGGCTGCTAAAACTTCAGCTTTGTCATCACAAGCAATACATAACATGTCGAAATACATAACTACTTTTAAGTTGTAATAACAATACACAGTATTATTTTTTGTAGAGAGGGGAGAGAGACACTATGATAAGACACTTCTTTTGAATGAATGAACGAACAAACAAACAAGTGAAGGAATGGACAGATGGATCAATCAGTTCATTCATTGGATCGACTTACTACCATCAATCATTAGAATTGAGGTAAATGTTTAAAACAAACAACTACTTAATTTGCAATGTTGTTAATATATATGTTTTTTTTATCTTTGTTTATTAATACTACGGTTTTAGTGCTTTATAATACTGAAGTGAAACTTTTGGGTTCATTCAATCCTAGTGGGCAGAAGCAGTGTGAGGAATGATTGGTGTTAACTCAACACTGACAAGAACAACTCAGTGGGAGTGAGAGAGCGAACTCTAAATAAAGCATGATGTAGTTAGTTTTGAAACTTGCCCATAAGTGGCAACAAAACAAATAGTTCTTGGATGATGATAAATAACAACCAGGGCTCTGCAAAGTTCTCCCGCAGTCATTTGTTGATCTTTGACAATATGCCTTTGAACAACAGCACTTTTTACATTCACCCGCTGTAGCCTACTGGTAGAATACAGAGGCAATGTGTTCTTTTAATCAGCTTTCTGTTTGATATGTACACCATTTGGGAGAGAAGGGGCGGGTATACGCCACCCTCCGCCATGTTACAATCTAGCAGAATAACCTGCAGATGCCCTGCAAAGAAACTTAAAAATTCAGCCCCGTGAAGTTCAACCAAGGGGAGCAGAGAGGACACACAGGTCTTATTGTGTTGGGAATTGAGCCAGAGCTTGAGTGGTTTTACAGCATATACGGACTGAAGGCATTGGTTATCATGGCAGACATGCCTTAACTAAAGCTGAGAGGAGAGGGGCTTGTTGTGGCAGTGAGGTTGTCATCCCATAGATAGGTTTGTAATGCTCAGGAGAGCAGTGTGTGTTTCGGTGTTTGTGGGGGGAGCGTCAAGTAGTGTTGCTTCAACTCATGTGGTCATTTCACTTATTTCATTTTTATTTCTTTTCTAACCAGCTTTGAAAGGTATGAGATGAGCATCATGTTGATGGCTGCTGAAATGTTGAATACGGTGGGTGCGGGAGATTCATTCCACTTCTGTAATTTCCAGGAAAATTACTTTACTCCCCCGACGCTGCTTCTATTTATCTTTCTCTCGCTACATATGCAGGAAGAAAAATGCCCTGAGACAAAGGAAGTAAAGCCCTGCATTCAGTTAACTGACGGATGGTGTCTGGAGTCTCATAAATGCATTAGCTTTATCACAATTAAAGTGCTGGAATGGACATGTGACTTGTTTGTGGGGTTTTTCTACTTTCCCGTTAGCAGGATCAAAAATGTATGTGTTGAAATGACAGTGGTATTTCTTGAAGCATTTTCTAAAGAAAGATCCATCACTGCAGACCTCCAGCCATGTGGAATCGTATTTTCAATCAAACATGCTGGGAATAAATGAAATGAAATATTGTTTAAGCTTCAGATGTTGCCATTCATATCTAAATTCTGCTTGGCCATACTTTTGTTGCTTAAAGGTGACATCAGATGCCCATTTTGCACAAGTAGATATGAATATTTAAGGTCCTAATGAAAAGTCTTTAACAATTTACAATAAGGTTGTATTAGTTAACAAAGGTTTATGGATTACATAATGTGACCTATTTGCAAATTGCTAAATAAAAGTGCTGTTAATTGTTAGCTCGTTTCATCTATCCATTAATAAATACATGAGTGTATGTGTAAATAAACATTACTTATTAAGCTGTTAATTTAAAGAGATCCATTAGAATATAAGTAAGTTATCTGCACATTTATGTGGAAGGATTTTTGGAGTATCTTAACTAAAAACTTAATATATGAAATAAAAAATAATGCATTTTAACTTGTATTTAATGTTTACAATGCAAGTGCAATTAGATCCACTTATTTGGTAAACAAAGCAAGTTTGTCATATAATATAAAAGACAGAAAATATTACTTTACAAACGATTGTAAATTACTCATATGAACATTTTAATATTATTATAATTATTATTTAGACAAGTAAACACATAGACTCAATGATGGGCTAAAAATCTGCAGAAATCTGGTTCACAATTGTGTGGAACTAGTGTTTTAACTAATACGTATTATAAATTATATTATTTTATTATTAAATATAATAATAAAATTTTAACAAAAATATGTAATGCTTAACAGATGTGTTGTTCATTGTGAATTCATGCTAAGTAACGCATTAACTAATGTTAACTAATACAACCTTATTTGTGATGTGTTGCCGAAAAGTTTATAATTACTTCAAGTTCAAGTTCTCAATGGTTGTGTAAATAAATCCCTGTTTTTACTGCTACACACCCTGTCCCTCTCTGATACTGGATCACAAATAAATAGTAGTGATCAATTTTTAGCTTACAAAACCACTGCTCCACACATACTGCACATCGCATACTGCAAGCTGTTTCCACAATGACAAAATTTGAGATTGTGCCGAACCCCCTTTGAGACCTATCACAGGCTATAATTGATCATTGCTTGACATTGGAGCTGACCATTATTAGTGAACGATGTGTTCAACCTAACATCTATACATATTAAAAGTGCCTTGATTTAGAAATGCTTGATTTAAATGCTTAGCTGTACAGTCTGTGCTATAGATTCTGTGAAAACCACAACACCGCGCTGACTAACAGCTCCATATACAAGTGAATTGAAGCTGGTGATAAACATCAACAAATATATATATATATATATATATATATATATATATATATATATATATATATATATATATATATATATATATATATATATATATACTGTATATATAAAATCTTTCAGTCATTTTAGGTACAGCTACAGCCTTTAAAAACTGTCCAGCTTTGTTTTGCTCAAGGTTAGAGAAGCAATTCGGTAAAAAATGTTTTGCACACACACAATCTCTTCATATATATATATATATATATATATATATATATATATATATATATATATATATATATATATATATATATATATATATATATATATATATATAAAATTATGCCATTTCTCTGTTGTCTTTTCTGAAACTGGCATTCTGTGTAAGGACACCTGTGACCTTCTACATTCAAACACAGAGCAGGTTGCATTCTAGGATCGCACTGTTGCTGAAACACAGAGAAACAAAGCGCATTATCGTTAGCAGCTTTGCTCTGTTTACAATAAAGGTAGGAAGAGGGCAGTGTCTAGTTTGCTTGAAGGCCAGTCACATCCAGCATGAAATTGAGTCAAGTCAAATTATGCACTATAAAAAGCAATTCATTACTTTAATTTCAAATTAAATGTGAGTAACCATTTTGATTTTACTTTACTTTCAGTTGGTAAACCCATTGACTTCTATAAGTATGGCACAGTGTGTAGCGAGAAGGTCACAGCAAGAAAGTCGCTGGTTTGGGTCTCGGCTGGGTCAGATGGCATTTCTGTGTGGAGTTGCATGTTCTCCAAGTGTTCGCGTGGGTTTCCTCCGGGTGCTCCAGTTTCCCCCACAGTCCAAAAACATGTATAGGTGAATTGGGTAAGCTAAATTGTCCGTAGTGTATGTGTGTGAATGAGAGTGTATGGGTGTTTCCCAGTGATGGGTTGCAGCTGGAAGGGCATCTGCTGCATAAAACATATGCTGGATTAGTAGGCGGTTCATTCCACTGTGGCGACCCCTGATTAATAAAGGGACTTAGGCGAAAAGAAAATGAATGAATGACATGCACATTGTTTATTTGCTTAATAATTAAAAGGCAATGAGTTTACTTTCATATTTTAAGTAAAGTCAACGAACTGCGTTTTACTATGTGGCAAATATTTACACCCAGGTAGTTTGTAACTAACTTCTTTTTTCCAATTATTCTCACAAACACAGCAGGGAACTAACTAAATACCTAAGAACTAATCAATTCCACGACACTCTCGTAAAGTATAAAAATGCAATACAATGCAAATGCTTCAATGATGAAGGCATGTATGATGGAATCGTTACCTGTTGTGGATTCTACAGTCATAGGTAATTGGGCCCTTTGAAAATCACATTCAAGACAGGAATTGGCAATCTTCTAAACAAAACATACGCTCTGTCATTTCCTTCTCAGGCTCACTGTTCGTTCAACCCTCCTCTCCCAGCAGAGAGCTTGACAGTGTCTTGTTTCCTTTCTAGCTCCCACACCATCTGGAATGCTAAATGGCACACTCACCTAGAAAAATGACACAGCTCTTCTACAAGGAGGACACCTGATGGAAGAAGGCAGCGAGGGGGGGGGAGGGAAATGGAGCATAAAATATGGAGGTAAAATAAAAGTTGAGTGTAGTGATCTGGCACACTTATGAAATCAGTGCATTCTGCCCGTTGTTTAACATAGCCATCTGACGATGTCAAATCTTATTTATTACAGAACATTTTGTCCCCTTGTCTTTATTCTGCTCAATTTATATTCAAAACATTATCATCATTGTCATATAAAAGCACAGCATATAATGTTTTGAAATGTATAGGAGATACTGATGCTTAGATAACAATTCACACAACACACAAGCATTAGACTTGTTTCTCCTGTCAGCGAAATAGCCTAGTGCTTAGCGCGTGGACATATGATGCAGTAGCACTTCAGGGCATCCCAAGTTTGAATCCTGGCTTGAGGACATTTCCCATCCCTACCCTCTCTCTCTCCCACTTTGCTTCCTGTCTGAAATACTGTCCTATCCACTTAATAATGGCCAAAAATACATCTTAAAGAAAAAAAAGTTGTTTCTCCTTTAAGAAGAGGGGGTTTGGAGTTTTGTGAGTTATAAAACTAAGTGAAAAAAAAAACTGTTTAGTTGAAAATATTCCTCTACACTTTTGTTAGTACGATATTACTTTTTTCTTTTTTATACTGTGTATTGTAATCAAATGTAATCTGAAGAAGAGACTCAAAACATTTTCACCCAAGCGTTTTCCAACTCTAAACCGTGCACTCTGTGTATTCATTTAATACTAATGTTACATTCACTTACTGTTAAAATTGTGCTCTCAAACTATTTTGGGTTTAGTAGGTTTTGTGTATTTGTTTCACTTGCTCACCAAATCAGCATTTCTTAAAATAGTGATACTGTTATTTCAGTGATATTGTGAAATTGTTACAGCATGTTTGTTTATACTAAAATGTACAATTCCGTTTATTTTAAACTCTCATTTATTTAAATCATGACAAATATGAATTTTCAGCAGTCATTATTCTAGTTCTCTGTGTCACAGCATGATTCTTCAGAAATTATTCTAATGTGCTAATTTGGAGCTTATGTACCTGCTGTATCATTTCTTTATCTCTTTTATTCTTTGTCACATAATGAACGCTAGAGAAGAGCTCGTAATTAAACAATAGCAAGTAAAGAAATTGCAAGCAATAGCACAACTACATATGACATGAATGTGGTGAATAATAATAATAATAATAATAATAATAATAATAATAATAATAATAATAATAATAATAATAATAATAATAATAATAATAATAAATAGAATAATAAAAAATGATAATGATAAAATTAAAGATAACGATATTATTATTCATTCATTTTCTTTTCAGCTTAGTCCCTTTATTAATCTGGGGTCACCACAGCAGAATGAACCGCCAACTTATCCAACACGTTTTAATGCAGCAGATGCCCTTCCAGCCGCAACCCATCTCTGGGAAACATCCACACACACTCATACACTACGGACAATTTAGCCTACCCAATTCACCTGTAACGCATGTCTTTGGACTGTAGGGGAAACCGGAGCACCCAGAGGAAACCCACACGAACACAGGGAGAACATGCAAACTCCACACAGAAACGCCAACTGACCCAGCCGAGACTAGAACCAGCGACCTTCTTGCTGTGAGGCGACAGCACTACCTACTGTGCCACTGCGTTGCCTATTATTATTATTATTATTATTATTATTATTATTATTATTATTATTATTATTATTTTAGGTAATGTAAGTGTTTGGTTGCAACAAATGAATAATCAGATGTAAAAGTTAATACTGTCGCCTCACAGCAAGAAGGTCGTTGGCTCAAGTCCCATCTGGGTCAGTTGGCATTCCTTTGTGGAGTTTGCATGCTCTCCCCGTGTTCACTTGGGTTTCCAGGCAAATATCCTTTTTTTGCAGCTTTACCTAAATTAATATAGCTATAGATTATACCATTAAGGTACAAATAAAAAGTTTTCCAAGACAAGAAATGCTCATATAGCTATTATTACCCTCCATGACAACTGTGAGGGGGGTGAATTTTTTTATAACTCATCCATTTCCTTTATATTAGGTTATTATTATTAGGTCATAATTAAGGGCGTGGCCACTTGAGTGACAGCTAGGTCTCGCTGGTCGCCGTCACTTCACCTCAGCTGAATCCGGCAGATTAGCCACTGATCTCGGCATATTCATCGTATTTTTGTTTTGCTTTATGTGGCTTTACACAGTCAGCTGCCTTTTGGACTTATTTCTTACAATTATCAGATGATATGGGATGCTGTGTGCATTTAATTGTGCTCACAAACCATTCATGTGGCCTCGTTTCCCATGTGAGTGAAGTTATATACTTGTATACCATCTCTATAAATGTGTGTTTTATTTAAGATCATTTATAATGTTCTTTAGGGCTGTAAAGCACTTCAGAATGTGACAGATTGATTAGCTGTAGGTTCTAGAACAGTCATCTAAAGCGTTATCATACAGTGTTTTCATTTTTTATGGATTTCATCATAAGTCTTGCATTAATAACACACACTATATCTGAAGTGTTTGGAAGTAATTCACGTTTTTCTCCTGTAGAAAAACGTCATTAGAACAATGCTTAGTGGCTCAATGTATTACTACAGTGTTTTTAAAAGTCTAAACACTTTATTGATATAGTGTACAGCCAAGCACATGTGGTCAGAACACAAACGAGTCGCAGGTAATAAAGTATCAAGCGTTTCTCCCAAAGTAAAGTCTGTCTGCCAGGTCTAAGCAAAGTGCCAGCAGGTGTCTGTAGCTCCGCCCACCCTCCGCCTCTTTGCCCTTGTTTGGTATCCCGCCGTGGGTGCGATGACGCGCGAACAAAATGGCGACGGTTGGCCGCGCCTACTTGTAGCTTCTTTTGCGCTCTTTAGAAACCTATGGGTGACGTCACGGATGCTACGTCCATATATTTTACAGTCTATGATTTTTTTCTTTGTCTTTTTGTTGGATTAACATACAGGGACAACAGCTGGTAATGTAGGATATGTTCACTTTAGGACCTAAATGCACAAATCCAGTATAATTAAATGCATATGTTTCAGCTTAGACAAAAATCAAACTATTATGATACTCATCAGGATCCTTATATACTGGGATTTTAGTTAAATAATTAATTAATTAATTAATTTATTTTTTTAAATTTTATTTATTTTTATTTTTTTCTATTCAAGAGCAGAAAGGACAAGTTAGATACGTTGGCGGTTCATTCTGCTGTGGCGACCCCTGATTAGTTAAGGGACTAAGCCAAAAAGAAAATTAATGAATGAATGATTCCAGTCTTAAAATAGCCTCTTTGGTATTTTCCAAACATAAAATATATAGCCAATATAGTTGAACAACACTTTAAATCATAAAGGTAAGAATACAATACTTTCTTTGATTAAATAAATAAAATATTCTCACTGTATTTATTATTATATCATTAAATTAACATCAGTTTTCCTTCACAAATAAAATAAAAATGAAATACTGTATCAAGTGTTTGCAACAGTGTTATAATTAAAAAAGTGCTTGTGGGGCATTAATACAGCATATTATAATTATTTCTGAATGATTCCGTAACAATGAAGTAATGATGAAAACTTTGATTAAAAAAAATAAATAGTTCAAACAAAACCTTTTATTTATATATAAGCTGAAATAATTACAGCCCTAGAAAGCTTTTTCAAAATATTATTTATTATATTTAAATATAAAATAATCATAATAATAATAATCGCCTCGGTTTAACTAATTAGCAGGGTAATGAGCTCAGATGAACAATTCTGCATTGGATTCTTTAGTAAACATATGGATTACTAAAACAGAAAACACTTCAAACACTTTCAAAAAGAGTCAGCTTGTTTAAAAGTGTACGTTTCAGGCTTTATACATGTCTCTCATGTCTGTGAAGCAAGTATTCATTGATTCAGATGCTTTTGCATTTCCAATGCGTTCACCAGTCATGTTGATAGAAGACAAAGAAAGAGAAAGCACTCCCTGTCTGTTTTACTAGTTTACAAAAGTATATTGTTTTGTTGTAATGTCCGGAATGGATATATACAAACAAAAACAGACCCTTTAGAGATTTCTAATCTGTGTTTATCTTATCAATTTGATTAAAAATGTCAGATGCTGTGTCCCATTTCGCATACTTATACTATGCCCTAAAAATATGTGCTTTTTTTGTGAGCGAAAACTTTTGAGTGTGTAACAGATGAGTATGCAAGCTCTGGGACATACTACTTCCTCGTTAACAGATCATTATGTTGCTTAGTTTTGTCCCCTGTCAATCATCTCAACACATCATCTACATTTCTTTCATATTTAATTACCTTATAATTAAATATGCATTATTGGAGAAGCAGCAGCAGGATAATCTGCCATTCGCGAGTCTTTCATGCAGAGAAATCTCCTCAGGTCTTTGGCTAATTATGCATTCATAACTTAATGTCCAAACATATATTGATATAAGTTCACATTGTTGTTTCAGATAAAATATATTGCAGAAAAAGTGATTTAAATATTTTCCAGTTGGCTAGATTTTAATTAATAGTCATTCAAACAACTTTACCGAAGGCTCACTACTTGACGGTTGGTATCGCGCATCAGCCATGTTTGTAGTTTATTTACACTTTTTACCCGAGTTTGTAGTTCGAATTAAATTCGCGTGGGTAATATTAGCTGTTAGAGTATAGAGTATAGAGTATAGACGGTTCTACACCTCAAATTTTTACTGGAAATAGTAAACCATCCGGGAACCTTTGGCATACTCTTTTCAACATACTATGGTTTGGGACGTACTAGTTCTATTTTTGAATACTATTGAGTGTGGGTAGTATGTGACTTGGGATGCAGCAAAAGTATTTTAGGCTTCTTTTATGGTCATCACATAGAAATGTGCTAAAGCGCCCGTCCCAGGGGTTTAATGCATGTTTTCTGAATAAAAGTTTTAATTTCCTTCAATAAAGCCGTGTAATGATAGTTATAGTTTACTTCTTATTATTGCACTTCAATAAAAAAGCAGCCTCTACTGTAAGTTTACATGTTAACTATCGGATCTAATTCATGCTAGCAGTTACTGATCTTACTCTACTTCAGTTGTAAGGTAGACACACACATATACATACCGTTTCACCCTATAGAGCCTTAAAAGAGGCATGAGCGGGCATGTTCAGGCCCACAGCAGCAGGATTCAATCTCATCATCTTTGATTGTTTTGGTTTTCTGCACCAGCTCCTTCAACTGAAAACAGTAATAAAAAAAGTATTTTAGTGTTTTTTTTTCTCAAAATGATCCAGAATTGAATTCTTTGCTTCTCTAAATGTCACACAAGGTCTCAGTTCTCATTTCAGCTGAAGTCAGATACCTAGATCTCTGTGCCGTAATGAGAAGGCATAGATTCTGAAGATAAAAGGGTAAACTTAAAGCATTTAAGAAGAGGAGGGACTCTGAACTGGAGGAGTTTAAATTTGGCTCAGAAAGCTGCGATGACAGCTTTGCAAGTGTCCTGTGGAGTGCCAAAATGGCTTTGATCTTCTCAAGCTATGGCTTGAAACTTAATCAGATGAATAAATACCCCCGTTATGAATCCATAATGATCGTGTCTTGGATCAGATTGTTCATAATGTACCATTACACGGCAACTTGTCCCGTATTCAAAAGCTCTAACATAGCAGTTCAAATTCTCATAGCCCTAGATAAGAGCTTATTATTGTGCACATCACAGTTGAGCTACTCTGAACTACATATTCTGTGTTAACAGCACTTGGTGGCAGAGAAAATATGAATTCCAACATTCTGAAGTTGTGCTTCACTACACAACACCAGACAGAAAGCTTGGAGGGAAATAATAAAGGCTACATGCTCCTCTCTTCTTTACTCCGAGTCTGTTGTAGGTGAATCTCCGTTGACCGTCTTTGGTTTAGGAGGCTAAAAGCCTCACAGGGTTATAGGCTGAATGGTAGGAAAGAACCGAGCACATTCAAAAGGAATACATTTTCAAACTCAGCAGGAGAGCTCAGGCGTAAGCCTTCCTACACCTGCTGATACCCAGGTGAGGTTACAGAGTCATAACATCAGTGCATTATTGAGCCAACCTCTGGAAATTGGGTCAATGGACAGTATATGTCGCTTGAATGGTCATGTGATTGGAGGTCTAGGACTGCTTTCGTTCTTATTCTGTAGGGTTTGATGAACCTCCAATCCTCACTTGGCCTCTGCAGAAAAGCGTTTTGTTTAAAGGTGAAACATGGTCATAGCTTGCGATAAAGAAGATTCAGGTTATAAAAGATGTGCTGATTAAAAAAAATGCTCTAAAAAATGAGAGAAACAATGCTTTTTTGTTTGCATGAAAGAGATTTTAGGACATATAAAAAAGGAATATATTCTACTGCAGTGAAAACCATGTTTTCTGCTTTTAAAGGTCACCTGCCATATGAAAAAGTCACATGATCATTAAAAATGTTGTTATGCTTTTATTTGTAGAAACTGGCTCCCTTAACCATGATGAAACAGGCACTGCAAGAGTCTTTACTGCACTATGCAACTCCAGGAAAATGAACTCTGTTCATCAAGAAATTCTGAATCCTAAAATTCCTCAATGAAATCACATACTATCATATGATGGGGTCATATTTGACACTATAAAACCTTAAAAAAACATCACACTTTGCCACTCCCAGTATAAAATGCTTTATTTTCCATTAATGCTTGGATTTGATTGAATAAATCACATTTCCTCATTAGGCTTAAATCTACATCAGTTGTCAAATTACATTGGTTGATGGAAAGGCCTGTAATGCAAATTACCCCTTTATCTTCTTATTTTACATGAGATTTTAATATTATTAGTAATCCATGAGAGCATTCTGAAGGTGTTACATAAATATCTCATTTAAAATATTGATCATTTTCGTAGCATTGTTGTGTACATTTGCTTCTTCCTCTTGATGAGCTGTTATTTGTTATGCTGGATTTCAGAAGCCCTGGAGCCACTCTGTATCAGCTATGGAGAGAAGAAAACTGTTATTTTTCTCCTACAAAGAAAAATAATGGAGCTAGCCTAAAAAGGTTGTGTGAGGCTGAATCAGGATACTGTACAAAATCCACATGGCTTTTGCTTGCTCCCAAAACATTTCAGAATCTATACCAGGAGCCCTTGGATCGGTCTGCATATGTAGTCACTGATATTTTCGACTTTTCAGAGGAGATTAGTGAAGTAATTGGTACTTTGCCAACTATGCATACGTGAGAGCCACAATTCTCCATGGTAACAAACTCCATTTGCACATAATGTACATGAAATATACTGTAAAGTACATCGCTAAATGTCAATGCATGCTATTTGACTTCAGTTGAGATGTGAACTTATGACCGTGGTATTGCTTGCACATAGTTGTGGAACTCCACGGAGATAATAAAACCCAATACAGCAGTGGTCCTGAACCTTTTTATCACCACAGACCGGTCCACGCCTGTCATTTTTTCACAGACCGGGGGTGGGGGGTAAAATGTTATGTTTGGGGCGAACGGGGGGTGTTAGAGGTGAGGTGTTTTGTAGGTTGCTAGTCGACCATCAACCATTTTCTCAAGAAGACAAGCTGACAAAACATTGCTGTCACTCTGATACAAGTTTTATTTATGGAAATTACAAAGCACTGCAGTGTTTGGGTGTTCTGTGTTTGTCTGAGATAATTAGTCGTACCGAAATGTGTATATTCCATGCAAGTTGAAGCTGATGAAATTCTTGTCACATGGCTCGCGGGATTCAATTATCTGGGTGTGTCTGGTCTGGAAGGCGCGAGCTCATCACGCCGCTTGTGCACAAGGCACGCACCTCTATTGGAAACAACGAACTTGTGCGAACTCTAGAAAAGACACAATTTGCCTTTTGGCCTTCATTTGGTATCTCTATCAGTTGATCTTCTTGCACAGCCATGGTGGATTCACCTGAATTGTTGACAAATAGGTTGCGGATCTATTCCTTGGCAGTTCACAGGTCCTTCATTGGGCCTTTTCCCCTTAGCAAAGAAACTTTTTAAAGTTTTTTCTAATTTGGCTGCTTGTGGGTTAAATTTGGGAACTCAAGTGACTGAGATGTAAGCGAGAGATTACGGTCATTTTTCAAAGTGGTTGAGAACCACTGCAATACAGGTTGCTGGTTCAAAATGGGGAGTAGTTCAATCAAAGTGGGGTTTCCCAAGACAGAAGTAAAGAGTTGTATGGCTGGAGTTTGTGCTTTGGGAAGTGTGACGGCGTAGTGAAATATTGCTTTGAATTCAAGAGGAGAGTCAAAACGCTAGTCACGGCAGAACTATAGCTCTGTAATTTCTGCTTTAATATCTTTTCTCTGACACTTTTCTCTATTCCCCCTTAATATCCACAGCTGAATTATTAGACGCTTCCAGCAAGCACCGAACATAATGTTTTCTGCTCAATCTGCTCAAACCCTCTTTGTTTGACAAAAAGCTTGTGTTGTTTGTCTATCACATCACGTGTTGTTTGTGTTCCTGAGTGAAAGATGAAGTTGTTGCCTTAATCCACTGTGTGAGCTGTACATACTGTGCAATTAAGTGGTAACTTTGAATCGCTGAAAATGTCTTTCTATAATTCTGCTGTGGCTATTTACTGGGGAATGGACAAACACAGATCTGCAGGAGATTTCTAAGCTGTGAGATTTCCTGTATTTTCTTGAGAGGCTGATAAAAAGGCCAGCAGAGGGCACTGTGACTCCTAACTGTGGACAGACTATCTCTTGTAAGGTTTTAGGACAGATTGGACCTATACCGAATCTGTGCTTCTGTATATGAATCTCTTCCTGCTATTCAGGATGTTCCCTTTGTGACTGACACTGCAATTATAGGTTTTGCATTCGCGGGGCCTTGGCTCGGTGTAAGTGCAACTGCAAAGGACACCCATCCTGCTTAGATGTGTGTGATTATTACACCTTTTCCTATAGCCTCTCAAGTCATAATGCATTTCACCATGCCCTCATGGTCTAAAATATCCTCATGAGTCGTAATCAACAGTTGGACATAATGTAATTACAATCAGTCCGTTGTGGATTGGCCTTAACCTTCACATGGGTTTAAAGGCAAAACTTGAGACGAGCGATTGCCTTCTCTGCTGAAAGAATACAGAATGCGGCTTTCACTCAGCCCAGGGGAGGGGCGGCACATCCATAAAGGAGCACCTGAATTTAAATTTCCACCAAGGACGCATCCCTCCCTCTCGTGAAATAACATGACACCCAAGTGTCAACTCTCAACAAATCCCACACACATTCCCTTCTTCGCTTCTGATGACTCATTTCAATATTTCTGTTCTGACTAAGGCCTTAGAAAAGCCACCACGAAGGTAATCCACTTTTCATGTGGGCTAATAACCGAAGCTTTCTTTCTCTCGCTGGATCTGTGGTGACGAGTGGTTTTATTCAGATATGAGCAATGCTCAATTTTTTCTTTTTTATGTTTTGCTTGCTTTTTAAATGTCTTTGCTCACAATTCAGGAGATTCACTATGAAATGCTTGACTGTAAGTTTATCTCTGCAATGCTAAGCACTATCTGCACATTCTTTCATCTTGTGGAGACGAGAGATTGATATTGGCTGTAATGTGGATATTGATATTGACAGATGGCTGCGATGCCTTTAAAGGATTATAAAGCTGGCTATATTGATGTGTGTATTGGGTATTTCGTGACACAGGCTACATAGCAGAACCAGAATTCTCCAGGATACTCGAGTGTTTTACTACTGCTGCAATCAAATCTTTCCTTATCCTTGCCAACCTCCTTTATACTGAGACTCTCTTCTGTCTTTTGACTGCTTGTCCTCCCACATTCGCATTCTTCATCCTGTTTATCTTTAAAACAGCCATGCAGCATTGTGTGTAGCATCTGGATTGTTTGTATGTGGCTGTGTGGGGTGGTTTAGAGGAGCATTGAAATACAAAAGTTGAATTTACTTTGACAATATGTTTAATTTGCAGACTAATCTGACTTAATTCTGTGTACAGAATAATGAGATATAATAGTATAAGAATATAGAATATCAGATTAAATATATAGAATATCACTCTATGTTGTTTTGCTAGTTAAAATGTACAAGTTGAGTCTATATGGGTCATAGACAAGATGGTCATTTTAATGAAATACAGAAATGCTGTCAAAACACCGAAGGATGAAATGTTATGGGTTCACTCAAGATTTTCCTATGGAATTTTACAACGTGGCAGCCAGCTAGACCAGTTGGCATTTCTGTGTGGAGTTTGCATGTTCTCCCCGTGTTCGTATGGCTTTCCTCTGAGTGCTCCGGTTTCCCCCACAGTCCTAAGACACACGCAATAGGTGAAATGGGTAAACTAAATTGACCGCAGTGTATGGGTGCATGCGTGAATGTGAGTGTATGGGTATTTTTCCAGTACTGGGTTTTTGCTGGAATGGCATCCGCTGTGTAAAACACATGCTGGATAAGTTGGCAGTTCATTCTGCTGTGTCGACCTTTGATAAATAAGGGACTAAGCTGAAGGAAATAGATGGATGGATGGATTTTATAATGGTTTTTTTTTTCAGTTTATGACTAAAATAATATTTCTATAAAGGTCAGAAAGTTATTAGATAAACATACGATTACAGTGCTCTAAAATGTTACATGTAAATTAGACAGACTCATACCATAAACTTCAGTTGATTAGTTGTGAACTTCCTGTACATTAACTAATGTTAGCAAGCATAACCATGAACTTTAATGATGACATAATACATTCTGAATTATTATTAATTAATGCTGTACAAGTGTAATTTATTCATAATAAATGTTACTAAATACATTACCTAACAATAGCTAATGAAACAATGATTAATAAAATGCATGTTTCTAAGTGAACAGCTTCACTTAATAAATATAACAGATACATTTGTAAGTCTGTAAAATTGCTCATACATAAATAATTTGACAATATTGTATGTTTAGACACTAAAAAAGTCAGTATCATGTGTTTTTGTGTTATGCTCTTCAGCTCTTAAGCAATACACAATGCACAAATTGTTCTGTTATTTTGTTAATTACATCACATTGAAAATGTATTATATACACATAATTCACTATTTATTTATATAACTACAGGTATAGTGCACAAAAAAATTAGCTGCTTGTTTAAACTATGTATGTAAAAGGATCTGAATCAACACAATTCCTGATATTTTTTGGGGGGCAACTAAATTGTTTTAGGTTTAATTCACTTAAATTTATAAAATCGATTTGTTTTGAAGTTAAATTAATCAATTTGAAGTTAAATTAATCGATTTGCTTTGGAACAACATGAAGGAATTGTGTGAAACTCACCATATACTCAACACCAACTCTTTCTGAGTTGATTGTAATTGCTATAATGTGTGCATTTTTTAAAGCTGTTTTGCCATTAAAATTTGTATGAAAAGTGCTACACAAATAAACTTGAATTGAATTGAATTTTGCAAACGCTTGGTACTACCAATGCTATATAAATGTTTGTAAAATAGCCTTGACTATACATCTGAACCAGCATAAAGGGACAGATCACCCAAAAATAAAAATAACTTGAGTGGTAACTTCCTTCCTTCTGTTGAACACAAAACATGATAAGCTGAAGAATGCTGGATACAAGCAGCTATTAAAATCCA
The DNA here is from genome assembly GCF_903798145.1 of Danio aesculapii. Lineage (NCBI taxonomy): Eukaryota > Metazoa > Chordata > Actinopteri > Cypriniformes > Danionidae > Danio > Danio aesculapii. Next base: position 44,515,140 of record NC_079441.1, on the reverse strand, counting down.
TTAGGAACAAAAATACTATGGAAGTCAATGGCTGAAGTATTCTTTAAACATTCTTCAGTATGTCGTCCTATAGAAGAAAGAAACTCAAACAGGTTTGGAAAATGATAAAATGATGACACTAATCTATTTGGATGAACTATCCCTTTAAAGGCCACATATCCATTATACATGTGCAGTAATTCAGTTCCTCACATACGCTGCCATGTGGAAATGATGTGGCCAGTAGTACCATGCAGTGGACTGATTTTGGTATTCTGTGTTAAGCAAAAACAAAACTTCATTTACCAGATTGATAGGTGACAGTTTAAATCTCAAACCTGCTACTGATACTATTGAGATATTAAAGCATATTGGGATAATAAAACATTTTACAATTGGGACTACACAAGGAACAGGTAAGTGCATGAATCACTGAGGAAAATGTCACTGTTGTATCGGTGTGGATCTGTCAGGCCTGAGTGGAGCTCAGCCAAGAAAAGCCAAATTCATAAATCACTGCCAGATACTAAATTATATTTTGGCTTAGATCTGGAGAGAACTGATATCTGACTGTTGCTTAAAAGATTATCAAGTGTTTTGGAAGTAGATATTTTAATCATAAGATTAAGAGACAATATACCATTGAAATTTATAATTAGCCACATATTTACTTTTTTTGTTGCAATCAACATTTCATTTCATTCAAAACTCTGGGGTCGTGTAATGAATATTATTATTATTATTATTAATATTATTAATATTATTATTATTATTATTATTATTATTATTATTATTATTATTATTATTATTATTATTATTATTAATATTATTAATATTATTAATATTATTATTATTATTAGTAGTAGTAGTATAGTTGTATTTAATCAATTATTTATTTAGGAAGTGTTTAAATGAAAAACTTTTTACCAAACCTTTAATTTTTTTTAAATGTAGCCTATTTCAAATCCCTCCTAAATTTTTTTATTCATCTGAAATTGTGAATGAAAAATAATTTTTTTTCCATTTAAGTATTAAACAGTATACAGGCATTTTAATATGATTTTTGAGTGTTCATGTGACACCAAAGACTATGGGCCTTATCATACACCTGGCACAATAAGGCACAAGACGTGTATGGCACGATTTGCTGCTATTTTCAGACCAGTGCAACCCTAATTTTCACGTTTTGCACCACATTGTTTAAATAGCTAATCCATTTGCGTGGCTTTGTGGCTCTCATGGGTGTTCCGGTTTAAAAAGGAGATGTGTTAAAGCGCATTGTTGGCACGTTGCTATTTTGAGGAATTGAAGTACACTGTAAAAAATGCAGGGTTCCACACAATTCATTCATGTTGTCCCAACACAAATCGATTAAGTTAATTTAAAACTTTTAACAAATTTATGTGGATTGAACATAAAGAAGTTGTCCCAATGAAATCTCAAGAATTGTGTTGATTTAACTTATTTTAATTAAGTAGTTTGAACAAGCAAAAAAAAAAAAATGTAATTAAGTGTAGACTGTGCCATTGACCAACTAAAAGTGCATGTTAGTATGCGCCTATGCAGGTCCAAACACTTACACATTGCTTAATACACACAGGATGTACAGCAGTACACAAATATCTTTACATATGAAAAAAAATGAAGGACTAAAATGTTACAAAAATCCTTATTTTCTAAGTAAATATAAAAACCATGACCTCCATACTTGTTTTATTAAAAACAAGTTTATATTTGTCCACCTGTCAGGTTTTGGACAAGTATGCATCACCATATGCGGCATAAGACATTCAGTTTTTTGACCACACTTCGTTATTATTGTTCATTTATTTGTTTGCTGGAAATTAGAACTGAATTTAGAAATAATTTTAACAAACTAAATTAAAAGAAACTAAATTAAATATGTAGGCTAATGGATGTCTTCAGTGGAGTGCGTACAACACCGTTTCCTTATTCAAGAAAATAAAGGTGTAAAAAGTAAAAGGAAAGTAAAGAGGCTGAATGAAGGAGGCTCATTCTTTATCCTCATGCTGCAGATGGTCTGTTTATCTGTTTTCCTGCTAGTGAAGCATTCAGTTTTTCCACTTACAAAGTCCGCCCAGTAAATAGAAAATGTGACTCTTATTGGTTTAATGATTTATGCTCAAAACACACCCATAACTCATTAAGAGAATAAGCACAACCCTGTTAGACCATGTACCATGGTGCAAACTGTATTTTCCACCCTTAAAATAGTAAAAGTGGTCTTAGACATGCCCCTAATGCTTTTGCGCTATGCGCTTTACACGTTGCGCCTATACCCTTAAAATAGAGCCCTATGCTTACTGAAATACTACAAATTCATATTTGGTATTGCAGCAATAGATTACATTTTAGAATCCATTAGTAGTAGTATTTTATTAGCATCTACTTTGGTCAAACTTACCACATGAGTAGTGGATTCCAAACATCTACAGTGCCTCATGTTCCACTTTTTTCATTCTTTCCACTAACATATTTGTCCTGCATGTCTTTTTAAGCGGTCATGGACATCGTGGGGTAATCGGCTCTCGTAAATGTTTTCCATTTCTCATTAGTATTCAGCTCAGCGTGGTGCTTTTGGACAGTCTGATCTTCCCCTGACTCAGGCCTCCCCGCAGCCATGCTCTCCTCCTCATCTCTCTTTATACCCTGATGTGCACCGGCTCCTCATTTCTGAAATATCAGTCTCATCGGCAGAATAATTCCACTGTCTGAGTCAGGGGTTAAATACTGGAGGCTCTGGAGGGATTGATTGGTGGATTGAGAGGTTGTGATTGCACTCTCATTTCCTTTTTTTTCTTTCCTGTTTCTCTGCTGGTGTGTCTCTGTGAGGTGACTTTGAGTAAAAATGTCCCCCGCCAAATATTTTCTCTCCTAAATGAATTAAAAGAATGCACGTCCGCTCTTGTTGCTCTTTTCCTTTTTTCGGACCTTAATTCGTCCCTCACCTTATTTGCCTCCAATCGTTATTAATGCACTTTCTTTTTTGGTTTACTAATAAATATTCATGATGCTGTTTTCAAAATTCCATAATAAACATTAGTCAGACTGTATGTAGTGTAGGTTTGAATTTTGCAAAGCCTCCACGTTTTGAAAGCAGAAGCACACTTGAACCTCACATGACCTTAACAGCTGGGAAAAATAGAGCTGGCATTTAAATTCTTCATTAAGAGTGGTCACCATTATTGATGTATGAGTGGTTTTACCTAATACCATGTTCATAACATGCCTGGCTTGTCAGATCAGCCTGTTTTCAGCTAATCGTTCAAAATGGTCTCATTCAGACTACATGCCTGCATTCGTTAACATAAGTTAACACTAGCCAGAGAGAGTTACAGATTTCCTTCCCAACCCAGTTTCATAAAAAATGTGTGCCTGAGGTAGTATTTTTTTATGAAAATATGCTTACGGCTGATTTTGCACCAATTTCAAAGTAAAATGTCCAGTGATTGGCACTAATAAATGTGTTTTTCCCCCTCAGAAAAAGATAAACATGACTTTGGCTTTTTCTAAATGATTTAATTTTTTACTCACTGATGTAGATTTTACATACTGAAAATGTGTAGCATGTAAACAAAAATATACACAAGATCCACATTTTCAAATCCATTCTGAGCACACTTCCACATATGCGTGTGTATGTGTGTGAGTTTGTTTTGAAACTCAGACACATACCTAATTTTTTTTACATCTGACCTGCATTTGAACACACATATCTGATTTCTCTTGGAATTACAAGCCACCACAAGGAGTAATTAAGGGGGAAAGTTTAAGACCAGTTGCACACACACCAAAACACATTCAGGAGCATAGATACTTGCTTTTAACCTCTGCTCCATGAATTTTATAAATAAAACAGCTATGTTACTAAAAGCATTAAATTTCTCTCCAGATAGATAATCACTTTGCTGTTTTTATAATTAAACTCACAGCTTCACTAAAAAGAGACCCAAAATCTCGCTTTCTTGTTTTGTTTTTTCAATAAATGAATGCTAATCTTTCCATGCTACTTTAATCCAGTTCAAAATTTAAGATCTAAACAAGCTGTAGATAAAACAGTACTTTAAAATGAATGTTTCTTCATCAGTATACATCTATTGAGTGATTTTTTTGAAGTTAACAACAAAGTAGTAAACAAGTCTTAACAAGTAATCATGTGGACAAGTAATTGTGGTAGCACCCAGAATACATTATACCTACAAATTATTTTGAAAACACAGCCATTCGAAATACTAGGGTCAGCCATACTGATAGTAAACCAATCATGAATATAATGATTTGGTGAAGATAAATGTAACCACCTATGTAAGATTCTAATGCAAATACTGTATTTAATTAGCCAATCACATGGCAGCAACTCAATGCATTTAGAAATGTAGACATGGTCAAGATGATCTGCTGCAGCTCAAACTGAGCATCAAAGTGTTGAAGAAAGGTGATTTAAGTGACTTTGAACGTGGCATGGTTGTTGGTGCCAGACAGGCTGGTCTGTGTATTTCAGAAACTGCTGATCTACTGGGATTTTCACGCACAACCATCTCTAGGGTTTACTGAAAAGGGTCTGAAAAGAGAACATATCCAGTGAGCGGCTGTTCTGTGGGTGCAGATGCCTTGTTAATGCCAGAGGTCAGAGGAGAATGGCCAGACTGGTTCGAGCTGATAAAAAGGCAACAGTAACTCAAATAACCACTCATTACAACCGAGGTATGCAGAAGAGCATCTCTGAACACACAACACGTTGAACCTTGAGGCGGATGGGCTACAGCAGCAGAAGACCACACTGGGTGTTACTCCTGTCAGCTAAGAACAGGAAACTGAGGCTACAATTCACACAGACTCACCAAAATTGGACAATAGAAGATTGGAAAAACGTTTGCCTGGTCTGATGAGACTCGATTTCTGCTGCAACATTTGGATGGTAGGGTCAGAATCTGGCATCAACAACATGAAAGCATGGATCTGTGCTGGCTTGTATCAACGGTTCAGGCTGCTGGTGGTGGTCTAATGGTGTGGGGGATATTTTCTTGGCACACTTGGGCCCATTAGTACCAATTGAGCTTTGTGTCATGGCCACAGCCTACCTGTGTATTGTTGCTGACCATGTCCAACTCTTTATGACCACAGTGTACCCATCTTCTGATGGCTACTTCCAGCAGGATAACACGTCATGTCATAAAGTACAAATCATCTCAGACTGGTTTCTTGAACATGACAATGAGTTCACTTTACTCAAATGGCCTCCACAGTCATCAGATCTCAATCCAACAGAGCACCTTTGGGATGTGGTGGAACGTGAGATTCGCATCATGGATGTGCAGCTGACAAATCTGCAGCAACTGCGTCATGCTATAATGTCAATATGGACCCAAATCTCTGAGGAATATTTCCAGTACCTTGTTGAATCTACGTATGCCATGAAAGATTAAGGCAGTTCTGAAGGCAAAAGAGGGTCCAACCTGGTACCTAATAAAGTGGCCAGTAAGTGTATATCTCAAATAAGTCATTGGATGATATTTTTGCTTTTTGCACATAAATCTAATTAGCATCTTTGTATGGAAAACTTGTTGTTTTGGAAATACACCACAGGTTGATTATAATCATTGAATGGGTTTATATCAGTGTCCCATTCAGCAAGAACTGATGGAAACTTCTCGTCACATGCTGATAATCACAGATGTTTTCCAGTAAATGAGTCAATAAATTCAAACCTATCAAACTGTTTTAAAGACTTCTGGCTCATATATGAATTAGCGTCTGCTAAGGGTTGTAGCTTGATCTTTGAAGTGAAGAGCTTTAAATTTTACATGAAGACAGCCTGAAGTAGCAATTACTCCTCAATATCTTAATGGAGGACTATTAGAATTCAGTGTGTGTAAACTGAAGCCTGGCAGATCTAATGTGTCTGTTGCCCATCTCTCGATGTGGTAAGCTGTACTCATATGGGGTGATTACCCAGCTTGCAGTCCTGTCAATAAGAAAAGGGGATTGACAGAGCTCCCAGTTTCCAAGGCAACCACGCAAAACATCATAAACTGATTGGAATAAGTCTGCCAAATATATTCACAAAGCAAGAGGCCAAGGAGGAAGCTGCAGCGCAGGTGGGGTATATATTTTGATTTATTTGTTTACATTTATTCATTTGGTGGACGGGTTATGCAAAGTGACTTACATTGCATTGAAGGTAGTTCTCACTTCGAACCCACAACCTTGATGGTGCTAGTGTCATGTTCTACAGTCTGAGATGTAGTATTTATTGACCCTTCTGCGTTAGTTTTCTTGTGGATGATTTCATCTTGGAAAAGGGGATACGAAAATTCCTACAGTCATCATGTTACAGTTGAACGATGTCAAGAGAAAAAGTAAAAAAAGCAAAAGCCCAGCAGCTCTCAGGTCAGGGCAGGACTTCAAAGAGCACAGCAGATGGCTGTCAAAGGAGGCGAAGGGAGAGGGACAGTGCCAGCATTCATAGATGCCATGACTGAGACATGGTCGATAGCTGTCACTTAACCTTATGAAAAACACTGTTTGAGAAGGACTCACATGCCTGTACTTTCACTGACGTTGATTGACAGTTTATCTAATCATGCAGATATTTGTTGCCTTGATGATGATTTGTAAGAATGAATTACACTGAAGAAAAGTACTAGTGTTAGTTAATTTTTAAATGATTTGAATTATGTTAAATAACTTTTCATTTGCAAATAAATATTTGAATTTGTATAGTAAAAAAAAAATCTTTGTCTAAATTTGTAAATAATGTTTGTGCAAAAATGCAAATAATGCAAAATCTGAGAGGAAGGAATAAAATCACATTAAAAACCTTTTTTTAGGTAAAAAATATTGGCAATTCAAAATCTGTTATGTAAACTATTCATGTGCTAATTAAAACACTAGTTAACACATTGACATTGACATAATGTTGACATTGACATAATGTTGATATAGTGTACACTACACTTTCTTAACAACTGCTTTGTCAATGACAAATCATGTTAGTAACAGTTAGTGTTGAGCAAGCTACTTGAAAATGTAGTGAGCGAGGCTATTAGCTACTCTACTTAAAATGTAGCTTAACTACACTAAACGATGCCCTCTGGGAAATGTAGCAAGCTAAGCTAAAAGCTACTTGGCAAAAGTAGATTAGCTACATCTAAGCTATTTTTGTAATTTTCATTTATATATTGAAGCAACTTAAATCAAAGTCAATCATATCTTAGAGATCAATGAAACTGTCAATGAACTATATGAGGCATACAAGTTCAGTTCAATTATTCAATAATATGCTGTACTACACAGAAACAAATTATAGTATATAACTGCAAAAACAAAAAAATCCAATAAACACCAGTGAAATTTACAGTAAATGGAAATATTTAGGAATAAGCATAATATTGTACCTATACTTACAAATTTTCATTAATGAATTTACTACAGTAAACTATATATATATATATATACAGTTGTTAAAGTCAGAATTATTAGCCCCCCTTTGATTTTTATTTTTTTTTTATTTTTAAAAATATTTCCCAAATGATGTTTAACAGAGCAAAGAAATTCACAATATGTCTGATAATATTTTTTTCTTCTGGAGAAAGTCTTTTTTTGTTTTATTTCAGCTAGAATAAAAGCAGTTTTTATTTTTTTTGTGAACCATTTAAGGTAAAAAGTATTAGCCCCTTTAAGCTAATTTTTTTTCTCGATAGTCTACAAAACAAACCATCATTATACATTAACTTGCCTTACCCAAACTTGCCTAGTTAACCTAATTAACCTAGTTAAGCCTTTAAATGTCACTTTAAGCTGTATAGAAGTGTCTTGAAAAATATCTAGTCAAATATTATTTACTGTCATCATGACAAAGATAAAATAAATCAGTTATTAGAAATGAGTTATTAAATCTATTATGTTTAGAAATGTGTTGAAAAAATCTCCCCCCATTAAACAGAAATTGAGGAAAAATAAACAGGGGGGCTAATAATTCTGACTGGGGGGGGGGGGGGTTGTTTTGGACAACTGTGAAGAGGCTTGGGGAGTCACAGAAGAAAGTGAAGAGCGGGAGAGTGGGGTGCGGGGCGAGGATGCGTGTGGGGAGGGGGTTCGGTGAATTGATCAGTAAATCTGTAAATTTCGGCTGGCATAAATTAAGCCTTGGTCACATGGAACCCTGCTTCAGAAATAACTCCTCTCCCTCAGTCATCTTTCCATCAAGCTGATTTGTCGTGTTAGCCTAATTGGTTGGCAACATCACCGATCAGAGTGAGAGGTGGCAGTAACGCACCACAGTATATTGGCAACCACTGTAAAACAAGCAGAAGAAATCATCATTCTCGATATCATATGGATTTACTTTCATCGGCTAGACACCGGCCTCACACCTTAGAGAATGTCCATGACGTCACTTATTGATCTGCGATCGGTAAATGTAGCTTGTTTGGACGCTACTTGACTAAAAAAATAGCTTCGCTATAGCTATTTCACTAAAAAGCTGCTAGTAGTGACTGTAAGGGTCCATCTATTAGTCCTATGACTAGTAGTACAAACAACATGGGTGAAGGTTAAATGTATGTAAGCCTTTTAGCACATGTGAAAAGAAATATTTTTATTTGTTAAAATTCATTTTAATTTGTTTCCAACTCGGAATTTTAATCTGACTCCAATTTATAATAATTTTAGATTTAGATTAATCTAACTTATGCTGATTACCTTATAGGTCGTGATTAGGTCTAATTTAGATTGATTACCCTAATAAATCCTTATTTTCAGCTAATGGTTCATTGTTTACCCAAAGTCGCTTAGAGTCAGTATGCTGGCCAGTTTTATCTGCTCACGGACACATCCTCGCCAGTACCGATTCTTAGCAGATAAGCGAATTTCCTTTAAGTAATAATAGGCCGCCCCATGCTTGCACATACTTAAAGAAAGTTTGATTTAGTCCCTAGATTATATCATACTAAGTCAGTGATTGTCAGAAATCAACAGGTCTCTAATGCTGTGATCATGCTCCATCCATTGAGCCTGAATGTATGACTAATCCTGGTCGTAGGCTGCGGAAACATCAGCCTAAACAATCTACTAGATTTAAAAGATTTCAGGAGATATTAGAGTTAAACAAGAATTTTACATTTATTTGTCAGGCAAAGATTTTCCATCCAATTCACATAATTAAACAAAATAAGCCAATCAAGATTGTACAACATCAATTACTCAAAGATACATTTAAGAGTTAGAGATGAAAACCTGACCATGTAGAAATACATTGCAGCATATAAGTCCTGATGCAGAGCTCAGAGACTCATAAACTGCAATGGGGTATCCTGCCTACAGAAACCCCCAGACACTTCTGCACCCTTTGCCTAAATACTCAAATCATCATAAATTCAAGACAATAAAATCTTCACCAAGACTCTTGCCTGGTCATGAGTTGATGCGAAGACCATTTTCCCTGAAGTGAAGCATCTGGCAAAGATCTAATCAAAGTCAAAGCCAAAATTAACTGATATAAGAGAGATTGTAAAAGATTACAGTGAAATTAGGACCACTTTACCAATCACGCAGAGACATTTAAAATGACACCAAACATGAATATAAAGCCACAAGATACACCATATTAAAAACTTGGACATTCTGTGTGGAATGTGAATGAGCTGCTGTGGTGGAGAAGGTAAAGTCCACGGCAAAGAGGGGGGCTCAGGATGCATGATCGAGACAACCTGAACAACTGGTTTTCTAGCTGATCTTCTTCTCAGATTAGAAATTTTATTGTTTTAGTGCTTGACCATTCTCAGGGTCTTGTCTCGTGTGGAGTTCCATAACAGTTTCCAGGGTTTAATATTATGGAGAGATATAGCCATCCTTACATGACGGTACCACCACGCTACATAGAAATGTAGTTAATCTAGTAGCATCACTACTTGTAGCGACGCTACTGCCCAACATGGGTAAAGTGTTAACAAACACAAATAACATGCCTCATTGGAGTGTTAAATTGGAAATTTTAGCTTTAACGTGCATATTATTTATGTTTGTTAACTCTTATTTTTCTGTGATTTATCATCAATGAATCAGCTGTTAAGTGAATTAGGAACCTTATCGTAAACACTATTTTAACATTAAATAATGTGGTACCAACATTTGTTCATTAATTGTTCATGTTAACTAATGTGTTAACTAATGTATTAATATGTATTAATGTATGTTTAGTTTACACGACAGGTTTAGTGATGTTAATTGTTTGGTCTTGTTATTGAATCCTTGAACAAATATAACCCAGGCTCATTCTGAAAACGTACCTCTAAATACATTTCTGGAGAGAGCCAAATATGTCCCAGGAGGTACTTTTTTTTGCAGTTTTTGTTTTCATAAATCCACCACTGTGGATTTATGTCACCGTGTATACTTTTTGAGATCTCAAATTTCTCTTGCGAGTGCCTGTCACGGTCACACAAGGAAGACATAGATGGTTATATCTTTAAGGGTATTTATTAGTGCAATGCAACAATTGCTTAGTCACTTCCCTTAAGCAGTTGTGTTTGCATTCACAGGAGAAGAAGGACATCCACGGAAGAGTACAAGAGTCGATGAGGAGAACTATCTGACGTCAAAACCAGCCGGTGAGTGAATGAAGGAGGTGCGAATATATAGTGCATGGTGATTGCAGGTGCAGGTGCGGGTAATCAGTAATCGCGTGATTGTTCACGGGTGTGCTGAGTGGTGGATGGTGAGGGAGAGCAGTGATTGGAGCAGCAGGAACGAGCCGAGGGTGTGACAGTGCCATTCACACCTGCTGTTCTCACGTAAATCAACCAGAGGCCACTGTTGACTGACTGACTGACTGTTTAACTGACTGACTGAATGACCGATCGACTGACCCATCCATGCCTAAACCTAACCAATAGTGTTTTCAAAAGCACCAATTTACACACCCACCCACTTTCCTAAACCCAACCGACAGTTTTAATTCGCCTGATTTTTTACCACATTTTCAGATTTTACCACATTCTCACCCTGTTATTTACTTGTTTATTTTATATTTTGGCTTCTGTTTTTGTCTTACCCGCTTTCTGGAACCATTCTTCGCCAGACTCAAACCCCATCATCGTGATCAACTCCTCCCTGCATCTCAAGTCCACCGACGTACATGGCAAGCTAACCGGACAAACTGGTAACAGTTGGAAAGCCATCCATTCAGAGGTAAGTGGTCAGCTGCTAGCACAAAAAGGAACAGCATCATACAATACCACCCCGTAGCAATCATTTTAAAGATGAAATGCAGCCGTACGTACCTCTGGGTACATAATTTGTGATCTCCAGAAATGTATATAGGGCTATGTTTTCAGAATGAGCCTATGTTGAACAATACACTACTGTATGTGCAAGTAAACATCAACGAATTAGACTGTTAATGTAAATAGATAAAATAAGATACACATTAACAAAGATTTTATAAGGCTGAACGATATCATTGTTCACTAATTTATTTATTAACTATTATTAACCAATGTATTAATTAACACATTCATATGTTTAATTAACATTACATAATGCTTAAGGGATATGCTGTTCACTGTTAATTCATGTTTGCATAAACATTAACTAATACAACCTTATTGTAAAGGGTTATCAATAATTTTTTGTTTAATCTTTGCCCCTGCTTTAGTAATACTGAACTAGCCCATGACTTCCAAATGGAGAAGTCATCATTTTTGTGTGTGTGTGTGTGTACTGTGACACCCCTAATTAATAGATTGAAATGTGATTGCGCTTATATGTTTTGTCATATTTGATTAAATAAATTTCGTTTAAAAAAATGGTGGAAAAAGTTGATTTCACCAGAATGAAAGCCATTGCTCACTATATTATAAAGAGACTTTGTCTTTCTTAAAATTCTAAAACTTGCTGTGGTATATTGCCAATTAAAACTCATACTCATTAAAACAGATCCAATTATTTTAATTTACAATTCTGCACAAGCCTGGTGTACTAGAAAGAGATTACCCAAAATGTAAATTCAAACATCATTCAGGCAGCTCATGTTGTTCTATAATGAAAAGGAAAATGTTCACCCCAAACAAATAAAGCAATTAAAGAAAATAATAAAAATAGTCCATATTAATTGCAGGTCGATAATGAAAACATCTGTTTTCTTCAAGTGTCCTTTTCTACATTAAACCGACTAAAACTAGCAAATAGCTGAAGTCGATTCAGTGTATACCAAATCCCTCTCTCTTCTTTTAGGTAAATATTTCATAAATGCCATCGAGCTGAAGTGCTTTTCAGAGGACATGGACATAACAGAGGCCGATTTATTTTTAACTGATTTTACACAAATATGCTTCTTATAGACGTGCTTTGATTCTGTGCATGTCTGGGCGATTTTCCAGCAGCCCGTCAGCAGAATGTCAGCAGGCTAATGAATATCTTTTGGCAGGTATCACTCACCCAAGAAAACCGAGAGTGAGTCAGTGAAAGGTCATGGGTATAGATGGCTTCCAAACACACATTAAGTGGCGGATGTAGCGTAAAATGTTGTGTACTCAGCTGAAATCTGAAATGACAATATGTGTCCAGTTGTGGATTTTATTTATTTATTTTATTTACTATTTCCTATTTCTAAGATGGAGTGCAATGGAGTGGGGTTGGGGTGTTCGATGGTTGGGGGTGGAAAAAGAGCCTCTCAGCCAGTAAATCTGTTTTGCTTGATTGATTTTAGATTAGCAGTTTAATGAAAACAGACTGTGTTTGGAGAAAGTGCTCTGCCGCAATCACTCTATCAAAGGCACTGTCTTGGAGGAAGCAAAATCACTCTGGCAAGGCAAAGAGAAGGTAGGGCGTGCTGGGTTGATAGCAATTTCCCCTCAGACAGATAATAGTACAATTATGTTGTTCTCCATCGCAGAGAGTATTTGTTTAAAATACGCCCACAATGGCACACAATTAAAGATTAACACTCGTACACATGTGGCGAGAAATATCTGGCTCTTGTTGTTCTTGTGTGTCTATTATGGTGTTACCTAGTGCAATTTTGTCTGCATGCTGAATGAAACAAATGCAGGGTATTTAGAAGAACTGTAGTGGCCATTGTGTGTTTGACATTCAAATGCAAACTACATCCTTTAAACGGTGACACACAGCTAAAGATTTGTTATGTCCCTGTGAAATTAAAATACAGTTCCTGTTAGTACCAGTTTGTTAGTCAACTACAAGCTAGTATGCTGTGACATTTAGAAGATATAAACATCCAAAGCTTCCAGTTTCGCACTTGCGCCTAAATGGGTCATCATTTTTTTTGTCACCTCATACTTTAGTTTCTCATGATATCTTCTGACCAATCAAATGCCCTAGTATCTGACATGTTGTGCCCGCCTTCAAGATGATTTTTCATCAAGATGTGTGTGTTATGCCAGTTGGACTGTTATTTTTACTGAATGAAAATTCAAACCGTTTCCCATATGACGTTTAATGGTTGTGTTATGTGTTCACAATAACAGTTAAACAAGACTCAGCAAAGTCTTTGTGTTTGTGTGCTGTATAAACAGTTAGTCTAATCTGTTCATGAGCTGCATCCAGTCGTGCACGTATGATCAACAGAAAACCAGAACAGGTGTGTGTGTGTGGTGCATGACGGGATTTGTAGTTCTTTATGGTGGCAGAATTGTAGTCCACATGAAAGTGAAGGTTCTCCAGCGATCATTGAGGGTTAGATCGCTGGTAATCGTGAGAGGTTGCTAAATTAGTGAATCACTTATGTAGGAGAATTTTGCTTGCACAAATTAAAAATAAATAAAGTAATTTACTAGAGGTGTGAACCTACACTGGTCTCACGGTTCGGTTCGGTTACGATTATTATGCGATAATCATTATCATTAATTCAGTTCAATTCGATATCTCGGTGCATCACGGTGCATTGACGATGTTTTTTTAAAAAATATATTTACTTTACAGCAGCAATTCTTGTATTAAAATGTATAAATATATTTATATACGATTTGTAATACAATTTTGTCTTTTGATACAAACAGTCAGATATATAAACCGTACCTTTAAACAACACGAGCATTTATAGCAAATAACAAATATAAATATCCCGCTCGCTTTCTGAGCCTTGTCTTCAAATTTTAAATTTCATATGATTTAATCTCAAATCAATATCTCTTTCCCTATAATTATATAAGCATATACAGGGACAAAATGCGGTGTAATTAGCGGTCTCGCTGGACGATTTCCACAAAATGTTAGTCTAGTTACATTTTAATTTTTAACTTGTTCCTTTACATAATTTAAAGAAATCTAAAGAAATCTGAACTGATACAATTTATTTATTTCAGCTAAAATTAATATTTTATTTCTAGTTATTTAGTTTTGTGGTATGTAGTCATGTAATTGTTATTGCAAAAAAAAAAAACAACAACCCTGCAGTGTGATTAAAGACATTTTGTGATAATTGACAATATTTATTACTTAACCCAATAAATATTAGATAGGTAAATTAGATGACACCTTATTAGGCTAGTTTAGAAAAGTGTCATGTATTTTTTTTTTATCCAAAATTAGCAGTTTTCTCAGGATGCTGTGTGTAGGTTCTGTAATTTCAATTTTATGACAATGAATAGGTTATTTTCAGTGCCTTTAAAGTCAACCTTTACATGTTTTTTTTTTTTTTTTTGCATCTGAACTCTTCAAATGTAAAATATATCATAATTAATGTACAGTACATTAATGTTAACTCGTACAATCAGAAATCTTAAAATGCATTACCATATGCAGCGTTTCAGTTCTTCTACCTAAATGAAGAACAAGACAGCAAAAAAAAAAGAAAGAAAGACATCCCAGGAGTTACATTTTTGTTTTCGCGAATCCACCAAAGGCCGCTGTTTATGCTTTTTGAAATCTCAAAAGCAATCCAGAAAAAGTAAAGCTGTCACGGCTGACTGCCACGTTTTCAGATCTTATCAAGTTCTCACCGTGTTGTTTATTTTTTGCCTGTTTTACCTGCTTTCTGGAACCGTTCTTCACTAGACTTGAACCCCATCATTGCTGTCAACTCCTTTCTGCATCTAAAGTCCGCCGATGTACATGGCAAGCTACTGGGCAAAATGTTGACAGCAGAAAAGCTGTCCACATGTAAGTAAGCAGTCAACTGGTAGCGTAAAAAGAAACATAAGCCGTCGGCAGCGTCATACTGCCCAATAGCATTTATTTTAAAAACAAAATGCATTGTTCCAGAAATGCATCGTGCTTTCCAGAAATGTATGCAGGGGTACATTTTCACAATGAACCTGTGTTGACATTTTTCTGCCCAAATGTTAACACACATACTGTATTTTTATATGCTTATAATTTAGCAAAAAAGAAAAAAAAAGTATATGAAAATTGACTTATTAATAATTAATGCATATTTTATCTTTTTTTCTTAATAAAGAAGTGCAAAAGTGGAAGTGATATTTGTGCAGGTGTTGCTGATTGAGCTTAACTTACTAAACCCAGCCTATTATGTAAATATGTGTAGAAAGATATAGCTAATAGTATAGCTACTGCATTAATTATAATGAAATGATCTTTATTGTAAAGTGTTATTAGATATATGCATCAACTAAAAGCTAAATCCAAAGTTCTGTATATGCTAGTACATTAGTGTAGCTCTACTGTTAAGCATTTTGCTAACAGCATCAAGGTCACTGGTTCCTAGGGAACATGGACTGATAAATGCACAGCCTGAATACATTCTCAACTGTTTTAGATAAAATGCATAAGCCAAATTTTAAAACATTGTTATATGATAATGATGGTAAATTTCAGTGCAGATAGTCGACCCAAATGTACAATTATGTGTTTGATCAGGCTTGCATGAGAAACATTTGAACAGCCCCACAGTTTGCATGAAATGCTGAGGAAAATGTCATTGTTCAATTGGTGTGGTTCTTTTGAGCCAGCAAACCAATCTCCTGAATGGAACAAAGCCAAGACAGTCCAAATTCTCAAATCACCACATTGCCAGATATTAAGTGACATTTTGCCTGAGACCTGAAGGGATCTGAGTTTGGGAGAAGCCCAGAGATCCCCAGCAAATGGGCCCTGATCTGGATAATCTCCTATGCTTCTTTAACAAATGGGTCCAAAGCTGTCCAAAAGCCCTGTGCCTGTATCTCCCATGACTGTGGATTTGGGTCTTACATGCTGTGTCTTCATAGAGAGAGATTCTGGAAGACTGAAGTGAGAGCAGATAAATTTTTTTCCTAGTGAATTTTAATATGTTTTCTAATGAGACTTTCTTCTGGTATCTTATGTGTATTGCAGAAATAGTTTTGGTTACAGATAATATAATAATATGGAGTGAGAGAGGGAGAGATCACGTACACATACACGGTTCTTCCACTCACCTCATTCGTGGATTTTTCCCTGGTTTTTGTTTTCCTCTTTGATTCAAATATGGTTTCCCAGCATCCCTCAAAGCCTACCTTACTCTGTCCTTCCAGTTGTTCATGTCGGCTCTCCTTTCTTTTTTTGCGAAGGATTTGCCTTTTAATGTCCGAAGCGGACATGACAGCAAGCAGCATCTCCATTCTTCTTAGTGGACATAAACAGATTTCAGTGTGACGCTATTTTAATGTTTAAAATGCAGACTCTTGGTCGAACGAAAATATCCCAAACTGTTTGTGTATACAAAGTTCACACATACATTTATACTTGGTTATCTCATTTATTTTTATGTTTTTGGACTTATAAGGTTGTTTGTCGCATTCACTCATTTCACCTCTAACTTTTACTGACTTTTTGACATACTTTAAGTTCAGTTTTTCCTCAGTTTAAATAACAAACATGTTTCTCATTAGAACCAAATCATTTAAACTTGCTTTAATCATTGAAGTCAACTTTGCACAAGTTCTCTTTTCACACAACATGCTTTTCAGCAAAAGCTAATTGAGGCTTTTGATTATTTCAGCTGATGAAATATGTGGTCACTACAAGGCTTACAGTCCGAAAAAATGAAAGAACTTACTCTGTTTAGTACTGAAATGTTGAACAATTCCAGTTGCAGTGTTGATGTCTTTTCGGTGGACTTGAATGAATCAATGACAACATAGATACAATATTCAGAGACTTAAAATGAGTAACTTTATTTGCTATGGCTGAAAGATTCATTCCTTTGGTCTTTATCAATTAGCTGTTGATTAATGGGAGATTTCTGGAAGTGTTTTCTAATTTTGAATAGTGTACTTTGTCTTATTTACAATATGCTGTGCTTTAGAATTTATGTAATACATGAAGCATGCTTAAAAACTGACCTCTGAATTCTGTAAAGTTTTTTTTTTTCATTTTCATATACTGTATGATCAGCAAGCCATGGTGATGTTACAGTGTTACATACAGTAATATGTTAAGACTTTTTTTTTCAGGTGATCAAGGTAATAGGCAAGCAGGACCATACTTCCTGTGCGACTCATTAAAGGCTCGTGATCGAATCCCTCTCATGCTCTCTGAACAGAGCCACTCCAGCTTGTCATTCTAAACTGTTTCCTTTGAGTCTCGTTTAATGCGTAATGTTTGTCACCATCAATAAATAAACAGAAATCAGAGTTGAGTGGTGCTTCAGAAACAGCTAATTTATTATTTACATGACTGTCTGAATAAAACATGCGCTAAATGGTTTTATCAGCTTTGCAGCATCCATACCTGCAGAAATCAGCTCAACCCATTAGCGTTATAATCTAGTCTAATAGATTTGCAGCAGTTCAATGGTTAGCGATTTCTTTAATCGTTTTATTATTATTGACTTTGTAAAGACTTAATTACATTTTTAATTAGTTTTTTTATCATTTAGTTAGCCAATTTTAGAAAATGTTTAACTATGACCTACAATGAGACTTAATGAATTAAAAGAATGCCAGAAAATACACTTAATTAAATGTGTAATTATTATTATTACACCATTATATACCTTATATTATTATCATCATGAACATGCATCAACCTGATGTAAATTCAGTGTTTTGTCATCTATTTTAATTTTACTGTAAGTGCTCTGTGGTATGGCTCATCAAACTTGTTTCATTGCTCCATTAATTGTTCAGGTATTTTATTCTTCCAGTCATACTAATTTAGTTTTTACTGGTTGATCAAACATATGCTGATCCATAAATTCACTCTAAACATGGCTGTAGACTTCTTCTCCTCTTTCACCATCTTCTTCTCTTCCATCATGTTCTCTTCCACCAGCATCTCCTCCTTCATCATCTCCTTCTCCACTTCTATCATCTCCTCAACTTCCATCATCTACTCCTCATCAATCCCATTCTCATCATATGATAAAAGAGAAATGTACACATTGTACGCAGTCATTTTCAATGAGATTTTAGGTAACACTTTATTTTGATGGTCCATTTGAGTATTCCAGTTTTTTACAATGGCTATGACAGTTTTGTTCAATGCATTTATAGTTTTTTAAAAAAATGGCTATGACAGTTTTTTCAATACATTTAACAATTAAATCTATCATTTAAATATAGCGTAAATTTATTAATGTTGATCCTGGATCATCATCATTTAAATACAGTGTAAATTCACTAATGTTTGTCCTGGACCATCATCATCATCATTTAAATACAGTGTACGTTCACTAATGTTGATCCTAGACCAGTGGTTCCCAAACTTTTTGCTGTATGCACCCCTTTCTAATATTTGACACCTGCCAAGCACCCCTTCCTCCGATTAAAGTCCACATTTTTAACTTCAATAACTAAATACACATATTTTCTGTATACGCAATTTGTTTTATTGCTAGAGCTTCTTGGTGGATGCTGCAGTTTACCCAGGAAACTTTTCGGATGAAAGCTACTGCTTTGTTCCTCCAATTTTCCTTGAAAAAACTTACAGGCATGTCTTGTAAGTGGCTGTGTCTTGTTTGTAAGTGCCGGACCATATATGAGGGTTTAAGATTAGCTAAAACCTCACCACAGACTACACACTGCGGATTTGGATTTTCTACATCTCCAATCCATGTAAACTTGAAACCAATGTAACTCTCAGGTCATCTGAAATTCCTGTAGTATCAGGATGGTGTAACCACCATTTATTGAGCCATTTTGTTAATATTGTGCACAAGACCATGAGACAGGAAATTTTATCACAGAAAAGAACTCTTGATAAGACTAATTGCTGCATGTAAAGGTTAGTAACTCTCTTTAAAATGTGAGGTACTTTGACCTTTTAAGGTATGGTCAGTTATTTTTAGATATGCATGTCAAATGGTAAGACCACAGGAATGCACTGATAATTTAGTATCATTATTATTATATACAGTACCTTTAACTAACATCTGTTATGAACATTCACCAAAAACCAAAACCAAAAATAAAATAAAATAAAATAAAATAAAATAAAATAAAATAAAATAAAATAAAATAAAATAAAATAAAATAAAATAAAATAAAACAAAATAAAATAAAATAAAATAAAATAAAATAAAATAAAATAAAATAGTAGTCCAAACACTTGTAATGTTACCAAGAAAAAAAATATATATATACTTGGTTTTACTTACCTCTCATTCATAGCACAACTGTCTTTGATCCTTCAGGCAATTTCAAAAGATTAGGTTTAATATATTTGGTTGAAGTCAAAGGGAGCAGTGAAATGAAATTTCCACCATTTTTCTTCCTGCTCGCCATGGTGGTGATCGATCTATGAAAAAGCTTTGCGCTCTGTAACATCATCTGTAACATCAGACCAGGAAAATCCCATTTTTCCTCAGCAAGGCTCCATCTAATATCTCAACAACCTCTTTCATTGATTGGCATGAGAAAATGTCTCTCTGAATGTCTTTGAAAAGCTTCAAGGCTTCTTTACAGACTGTCATTTTCTACACTGTAACCGAGACAGAGATTCCATTCACATGCACCACTACCCAGGGCCAGAATTACACTAATAATCACAAATCGAACATGCATCTAGTTCGACAAGTACACCTGTTGAACACAATTTCATCTGATGTTCAGTACACATGGTTGGGTGCTCTGTGTGTGCCTCCATCAGGGTTGTGGTGTGCACAGTTGTTTGTGTTCTTGAGTTCCATATGTTGCAGTTATTCACCACCTGCCCCTGCAGCACTCTTAGACTGAAGAGTATATGAATATTCAGAAAGCTGGTCAAAACTACAAGACATTAATTTAAGGTCACTTAAAACTTTGACTTAAAACTGCGTTCTCCTTAATGTTCAGTTCCATTGTTGGTATGATGGATTCTTGTGGTGGCACCTGGTTATCATCATAAAGCTGTGGCATCTATTTATTGCCGTGCAGTGTTCGAAACTGCAACCCTATTCTGAAAATAATTGTTCTTTTTTTAAGATTATGAAAATGTAAAAAAAAAAATTATATGGATGATGCAGCATTACCATATGCGTAAAAGCAATATTCAAATAGGTTAAATAATTGTTTATTTATAATTGCATCACAGTCTCCAGAAAAAAAAAAAAAAAAAAAAAAAATCAAAACTACTGGCAAATCAGTTTTGACACCACAAAATATTCAGTTTGAACGTTCATTCATTTATTCATTCATTCATTCATTCATTCATTCATTCATTCATTCATTCATTCATTCATTCATTCATTCATTCATTCATTGTATTTTTCGGCTTAGTCCCTTTATTAATAATTAAAATTAAATTAATAATAATTTTTAAATATTTCCCAAATGATGTTTAACAGAGCAAGTAAATTTTCACAGTATGTCTGATAATATTTTTCTTCTGGAGAAAGTCTTATTTGATTTATTTCGGCTACAATAAAAGCAGTTTTTTCTTTTTTTTCAATCCATTTCAAGGTCAAAATTATTAGCCCCATCAAGGTAAATTTTTTTCCAATAGTCTACAGAAAAAATCATTGTTATACAATAACTTGCATAATTACCCTAACTTGCCTAGTTAACCCAATTAACCTAGTTAAGCCTTTAAATGTCACTTTAAGCTGTATAGGAGTGTCTTGAAAAATATCTAGTCAAATATTATTTACTGTCATCATGGCAAAGATAAAATAAATCAGTTATTAGAAATTAGTTATTAAAACTATTATGCTTAGAAATGTGTCGAAAAAATCTTCTCTCCGTTAAACAAAAATTAGGGGAAAAATAAATGGGGGCTAATAATTCAGAGGGGCTAATAATTCGGACTTCAACTGTATATATCCTTATCCTATATATACAGTATATATCATTATCCTTATAGCACTCTTATATCATAAAGATGTTTGTTAATGTTCTCATATAGGAGACAGCTTTTAAAGTATTTGATAATCTGCAATGCATGTACCGTAATTAACTTTATAACTACTGTACATGTCAACTACCTCTCATTAAAGTATCATTGAAGTAGGCAATGCCTATACTTTCAACAACAACAAAAAAAAAAATCTAAAAATGTTATGGTAAATTTTTTTTAATCTGTAACCTATTTAACAGTGTTTCCTTAATATATGTGAATAATCATACATTGATTTTCCTTGAATTCCCAGCATGACACTTCACTTTATGCATTTTTTTTGTTGTTGTTGACATTACTAGATTTCTTTTTAGTTTCTTTTTTCTAGACTTTTGCACATTAGCGTTTTATATGCTTATGCTTTAAGATGTTTAAGATTTAGAATGTTTGTTAAACATATTAAAATAAATCTTGCAGATGTGCATGTGCAGTCAAGGTACAGTAAAAACTGTTATTACTGTCAGTAGACTGAAGTACACAAATCAGGCTCTTGAGTAAAAATACAAATACCCTAATAAAATATTGCTCCAGTAAAGGTCATCTTTTTCAATTCTGGTCCACTTCACAAATTAATTGATCGATGCAGTTTTTGATCTGATTTAAGTTGATTGCCAAAATTCAGCTCATTCAAAAATCACACCCCATTATAGCAGGTGTAAGAAGTTACTGTCCACCTCTCATTACTGTATTACAATATAACTGCTTTTATAAAACAGTAATAACTTGACTGTTTTTACTGTAAAATATTGTGTTCCAAACCTAATTTTTTTAAACTCAGCCACCAAGTTGAAATTGGTTTAAATATAATAATAGCTTTATTAGTCATTATACTAATAAGTGGTTGAGTTTGTGCATATTTTACCCAATTTTTGGTAGATATAGCCCAGCATTTTTGGTGTGAAATAACTATTCAGCTTTGGGTGAACAAAATATCAAAAACATTAAAAACCTTTGAATGGCTGTGTAAAAATAACCAAATCATCAGTTTGACTCTACTGCACTTGAAAATAGTGCCACTACTTAAATAATCAAACAACTAAACAAACAAGCAAACAAACTGCTTTTGACATTTGCAAGTACCACATAGGGACTCGTGCTGAGTCTATGCAGATGACGCATTCCAGGGAAATATAATTGGATTTGGCATAGCATCCATAGACTAAGCTTCACCTCTTACGTACTCTGCTCTTCTCTGTCTTTTTTATTCCCAGGTGTGAGGAGAGAAAAAACTGTTATTATCACCTGTGTGCTCTGAACTGTAACTGCTCACACAATGTGGCAGGTTGTCATTCCTTTCAAATGTATTGTTGCTAAATGTGCATATACTATACAGTGTAAAACAATGCTCAAAAAAGACATTGTGAGCAGACAGATATGTTTCCTGAGAGTGATGAATGGCTGGATGAATTCAGCTACCAATCAAACCATATGCATTCTTTTCTTCCAAGATGTGCCTTTTTAAAATAGCGTTCTATTGTCATTAGTTGTTTTGTGGTGTTAATGTGCTCTCCGCATGCCTCATGTTAGCTTCCTGCACTTTGTATTTTGACGATGTGCACAAGCGCATCTGCAGCTGGAAAAGGTCAACTCTGTACAGAAAAGGTACCAGAGCATCAAGACCCTTTGAAACAGTGGTTTCCTAGGCTAGCATCATAAAATGCAAAGCACTCTGCTCATTTGAATATTCATTCATTCATTTTCTTTGTGGCTTAGTTCCTTTTTTAATCTGGGGTCGCCACAGCAGAATGAACCACCAACTTATCCAGCATATGTTTTACGCAGTGGATGCCCTTCCAGCTGCAACCCATCACTGGGAAACATCCATACACACTTATTCACACACTCTGGGCTCGAACCAGCAACCTTCTTGTTGTGAGGCGATCATGCTACTCACCATGACACCATGCTGCCCAATATTCATTCACTAATTCAATAATTAATTTTTATTCAACTTCCTAGCTTATTTATCAGCGGAATGAGCCATCAACTACTCCAGCTCATGTTTTACGCAGTGGATGTCCTTCCAGCCACAACCTAGTACTGGGAATCACTCATACACTCTCGCATTCACACATGCACTACGGCCAATTTAATTTATCTAATTCACCTATAGCGCATGTGTTTGAACTTTGGGGGAAACCAGAGCACCCGGAGAAAACCCACGTCAACATGAAGAGAACATGCAAACTCCACACAGAAATGCCAACTGACCCAGCTAGGACTTAAACCAGCAACATTCTTAATGTGAGGCCACGGTGCTAACCGCTAAGCCACTAGGCCGCCTACCTCTTTTGAATAGTCATTTCAAAAGAAAACAAAAAATATGCAGTGCATTCACCTCGTGTTTTCATAACTGAAAGCGTGTTCCACATCCATCATCAAAACTTTAATTAGCGTTAAAAGTTCTTCTATTTGTTTTGTTGCCATAATTCTCTCTTCTTAATTCATAATTTGACTTCTTATCATTTTCTCCGGACAAGTGCCACTTTGGAGAAAGCCCTTATTTGGAGTTGGTGTATATGCAAATTACTAATTTCATGCACAAGGACAATGAGAACAATGTCCCTGAGAAAAATTCAAATTTACTAAAAGCGGGAGTTTCAGAACAAACTTGTGTGTACGCTTGTGTTGTGAATTAGGCAGAATGTTTTCATGAGAAGTTCAAATGTACGTGGTAATAAGAAAAATAGATACAATGATTAGTGAATAAGACCCATTGTCTTTTAAAAACCCTTCATTTATTTCGTTAACACCCTGACCCTGTGCAGCCTTCTCATCATCAACTGTTTAGTTTGATTTGACTGTAATTTTTAAAAGATAAAAAAAAATGTAATAATAATAATAATAATAATAATGGCTGTTCCTCATCAATCTCTCTTCATCCTTATTTAAAATATATATTCTGCAAATGGGAAACTCAATGGTGCATTGGGTAGCGTTGTCGCCTCACAGTAAGAAGATCGCTTGTTCGAGCCTCAGCCGGGTCATGTGACATGTGGTATAGGTGAATTGGGTAAGCTAAATTGTTCGTAGTGTATGTGTGTGAATGAGTGGATGATTCCCAGTGATGGGTTGCAGCTGGAAGGGCATCCGTTGTGTAAAACATATGCAAGATAAGTTGGCGATGCATTCCACTGTGGGGACCCCTGATTAATAAAGGGATTAAGCTGAAACGAAAACGACTGAATGAATAAATTCTGCAAATGAAATATAATTGATTCTTGGGCTAAACAGGACATTCATTGAATATGAATACATTCTCTCCAAGTTGTTAAAGCTGGGTACTGTGCTAGGTACAAATCCTAAAGCGTTTGGCAGACAGTAAATAAGCACGCATCAGGAATTAGCCTTTGAGTAACTGAAGTGCAGTAAAGCGAGAGAAGCTGCAAATGAGGTCTGTTCCACACATCAGTGTGATGATCTGCAGTATCCAAGCTCAGATTATTGCTGCCAGAGGCAAAACATCCAACTCTGATACTCAAGCTGCTCATGTGAAAGTGAAACATCCTATCAAACACCCTTTATGATAGGAGTTGCTCAGAAACAGTAGGATAACTGTATTTTCTTTCATATGTTTGTTTAGACGTGCTACTCATCTTGCCAAAGAGACAAATAATCCGTGCCAGTTCAAAGCCATTTTTGCGTCTGGAATCTATTAAAACCTAGTCCAGAAAATGTTATTTTTATTCAACAGCTATAATATTGAGCTGATGCAGGATGCATCACTCACCCATGAAATCAACCCACCATCTAGAGCCGGTCTTGCACTCCTACTGTAGCGGCCCTAAGCAAAACTCTGTGATCAGGGGTCACTGTCAGTGCACTAATAAAAAATCTAAAATGATCCCAAACCCAGTTTTCACATGCCAACAAACAGTCAGCAATAAAAGGATACTACAAAATACAATAGCGATGTCGTGATCAGGTTTTTTTGCCCTCGAGTCTGAGTCATTTGATTTTGAGTATCTACCGATACCGAAACCCGATATGATACTTTAATAACAAAAAAAAAATAAAGAAGAGCAAAGAAACAAATCCAGGATGTTCATTATTTTTTTTATTTAATTCACCTTATTTTAACATTCTGTTAACAAACAGAGCACTTCAGTGAGGTAGCTTCAACAATCAAGTGATAAATAACATAAACTCAACCGTAAACATTAAGAAAATATAATATAAAATCAAATAGCACCTCAACTTTAAATACCCAGCAGGCAATCCCAATTTTCTATTGCAATGTTGTCATCATCAACTTATAATACCTCCAGACAGCAGACATACTCACGCTTTCCGCTTTAAGCTTGCTCTACTTAGTTCAAGCTGTGTTCTACTTTGCCAGCATTTAACCAATAGCCTCTCTGCAACAAGGTGATGTCATGCTGCATGCGTTGCTGTTTCTGCGTGAAGTCAAGAAAGAGGTCTAACTCTGTGCCACTGCATAACTACAGATGTGTTAAAAAAATTATGACAATATATACATATATATTCCAGTCCTGATCAGGAGGTAACGAGGTCCAATCACAATCGAGTCTGAAACCGCATGATTGCACGCGATTTCCAATCACGTGGTTGGATCTGGACATCCCTAATGATAGAATAGGTTAAATGCAATAGGGAGAAATGTGTTGAAATAAAATGAAATGAACAGTTTAGCCTGCTCTACAGAAACTAAATCAAGTAAGAATATTTCATTATGACTTTTCTTAAAAATATGAATTAAATATACAATGATTCTTTTTAAAATGCTGTAGTTATTCAGTAGATAACTGGATAATTGTCTCATTGTCTTGCAGTTATTTTGTTTGTGTTAATTAACAGAAACTCTAAATGTCACTTTAAGAACAAAAGCACAGATCTGTACTAACAAACATTCAATTACTGTCCTAATTGTGTATGCCATATTTTGAGATATCTAACTGTAATATGAAAAGCACAACATAAGGTAATGTTTAGGAAAATTGGACCTGTTGGTTTAATGAATTACTTCATGAAAACAAAATTCTGAGGAATGAAATAAAATGTTTTAAATGTTAAATAAAATTTCACTGTAACAATAAATATAAATTTAAATATAAAAAAAAGAAAAAAAAAATCTGTCGTCTTTAGCTCTGCTGCTCATGTGTCATTTCAATTAAGGCCAAAGATAGGCAGACATCAAGGTGAACAAACAGAGCAGTGGGGGTTCAGTCACACGGTGACTGCCTGTGGCAATCACAGGCCAAGTCTATAGAGAGGCAGAACTAATCAAATGGTGCCACATGGACCGTAACTGACAGGTAGAACTAATCAAGGTTGATCTGTGGAATCCTTCTCAGAAAAAAATGCATGCATTTTACCTGAAGACAGACATTACTAATTCTTTTTCCTATTACTATTTTTTTTTTTTTTTTTGTGGACTGGGATATACATAATGTGTAATAATCAGTGTTCATTAAAGGGCACCTATGGTAAAAAATGTCTTTGGACAGACATATGTGCATGAATGGTGTATAGACTGTCATATTGGGGTGATATAAGCACACCCAGTGTTTTTTTTTCTCAATTTAACAACATAAAAAACGGTGGACCAGTTGGAGCGGTTTTCAAACTGAGCGAAACTTTACGTAGGAGAGCGGTCCCCCCGCCCACCAATATTGATTGACAGGCACGTCATCATATCCTCAGTTTGTTGATTCACGTCCGGCATTTTCAGCGTGAGTCGAAGCGATATCACTAAAGGAACACCCTAGCTCTATTTTTAGATGCAAGGCTCATTGGGCTCAACACAAGAGCAATATTCTCCACATTATCGCTCTAATCGGAATTATTGGTTGTATCTTTAGGTAGGTTTGCAAACATGTGTACTTCTCATTGAGTCTACCTTATACTTCAGCCGTTTGCATTACTCGCGATCCCAGAAGCTCCCTGTGATCTTAACTAGCATGCGTTTTAGAATTCTAAACATAGGTTTCTATCAGGGTACACTCAAGTCGACGGCTGGGCGCCGCGGACCGCTGCAGACTTGAAGCGCCGTTGTGTGTACCCTGATAGAAACCTATGTTTAGAATTCAAAAATGCGTGGCGCGACGATTCGGGACACTTCATGTTTCTGCCGTGCCACAGAGAGTGTCTGGTGTGCCGTGTCGCGGCTTCGAGCGAAGTTATTAGTGGTTATTAGTTTCTGTGTACAAGCTCGGCACTTGAAACTAGCACACAGTTGGCTGTAAAACTGTACAAAGACACAAATGATTTTGTACTCTCTGCTTGGTCTGTGTCCGAGTCGTACATATACGACTGAATGCGGATCCTCTCACTCCTGCTCCTCTCAGTCTGCCACTGTTGGAAACACAGAGCTCATGGCCCCGCCCCCTTGTCACGTTGGGCGGGAAGCCGAAACTAATTTACATGTGAAGCAACACACCCATAAATCAGCGAACTGTGGACACGCCCCCAACATGACACTTTTTAACACATTATAATAAAAAAATCTGAATTGTGTTTTAAACTGAACCTAAACTGGCCCACTCAGAAGAACCATAATATTAACATTAAATCATAAAAAAGAGGTAAACTATGTGCCCTTTAAAACATTTTAGAATAATATAATTTTGCATTTGTGAGTGAATACAAATATAAATGGTTGTCCAAAATAGATGCAATAGTGCAATTTTGTATATGTCAATTTAGATAATAATATTAGAGTATGTGGTCTGCATTTATTTGATATACGGTGTTATTTATACTATATTATTGAATAATATACATGTTCTTTGGATGATTGGTGTACAAAACAATTTGTCAAGTAATATTTTCAGTGGATGAAATACCTATTGTACAGTAGCTAATTCAATTTGCGTTATAAACCATAAATAAATGTCAAAGAGTTTTGGTCAAAATGCAAAGATGCATTTTAAAATATTAATTAAATTATTTATTTAGTCTTGTTTCAAATAGTAATTATAATATATCATCAATAATATAATTTATAAAATTACATTATATTATATTATATTATATTATATTATATTATATTATATTATATTATATTATATTATATTATATTATAAGTTATATAATATATCAATTAGTAATTATATATCTAAAAAAATTTAAACTAACTTCATCAAAAGAAAACATGGAAAGGTTCACTTCCCAGCTCTACCTGTGTAAGCATATGAATTTACTCTATTGTGTTTAAAAGAAACCGCTGTGCTCTCTCTGACCAACAAGACGGATCAGTCAATATTTATTTCCTCAATCACAGAGAGTGTAAGGCAGTCTGAAAGAGGTATTATTGGCTGTTGTCCAACTTCAGTGCACCATCTTCTCCATTTCCAGAAGCCCTTTTTTTCATGTCATAATCTGCGGTAGTCTTATAGGTAGAAAATTAGTATAAAATAAATCTGAAACCATTCAATTGAATCATTCACGAATAGAAAACATAAATGGAGCTTATGGACATGGAGCTTATGGACATACATTTGTATTTTTTCTATTACTACTGCACTTTTGTCTTCTTTAAGCAAACAAGTTTTTCAGCATGGGAGCCAAAAGTTCTAAATACTGTACCTGGTTTGTTAAATTATAGCACATTTTTAAAGCATGACACAGTTGCATATATTCTATATTGCTCCTCTCTATAATCACTTCCCTGGCATTTGAGTTGCACATTTTTCAACCACAAAAGAAATCCTATTTACACCTCTCCTTTGCTTTCTACCCCTTGTATCCAGACAGTATTTTTAAGGGCAGCCGACTTTCTGAACTGTGAAGGTCTAAATGAGAAATTCCAGCCTTCCGTCCCACAAAAGCTGACAGTGGAATTTTCTTTGGTTACCTGAGGCTTCTGCTTTGGCCGTGGTTACTCCATGTGTTCATTTCACACAGAGCTAGCTTTGTGTTGGATGAAAAAAAAAAAAAAAAAACAGCGCTAACAGAGTTCCATAATGTGACAGCTGTGTCCAGAGGTAGAAAAATACAGAATCAGAGCCAGTAGCCCTTTCACCACAAAATCTTATTGAGTGCTGTAAAGAAAATCCTGGCCATGTTAATCTTCTTCAACATGTTGCTAAATTAAAATCGAATAGTAAAACAATGAAAGACCTATATGTTTTACACCTGTTTGTATAATTAATCAACAAATAATTAATCAGCCAATCATAATATATATATATATATATATATATATATATATATATATATATATATATATTATAGTCTTTACTCCAAATGTCAAGTACAGTTTTAGACATTTTTTTAAATTTAATTTTCTTGTATGGATAGCTCACTCTTAAAAACATTGAACAAATAGGTTTGATTTAACCATGTTGGTTTAAAAGGCAGTGTCATGTTGTGTGCAAGTACAAATGACTGACATTACCAGTCAAAAATTTGTTTCAATGCAGTGTGGGGACTTTTTAAGACTAATCTCACTCTTTCTATTATCACTATTGTCCTAACAACTAGCTAACTTTATTATCTTATTTCTAATTCACAAAATTTGCAATTATATTTATGCTTTTGACAATATATGAAACATGATTTACTCTACTATTCGATGTAAACATTTTGCTTGTGTTTACTGGGATCAAACTCATGATTGTTGTGACACTACACCACAATTGCTGTAGTACTAAACCACAGTACCTACTTTCACACAATGATACTGGTAAATATCCAGAAAATTTCCAGAAGGCCTTTACCGGCAAATTAAAAAAAGTGCTGTTTACACAGGCAAGGATGTTACGGATTTTTTCCAGAAAAGACCGTTCACACATCCATTGCAAAATACTGGTTAATTCTTACATGATTGACCAGAAATGAGCTCTAAATGGCTGAGCTTGTATTTGTAAACATTTTACCACATTAAAAACTCAAATTCTCTTTGATTTCTGGATTACATCAATTTAATGGCTGCAATCTTTTGCGTAGCTTGTAAGTGAACAAATAGTTCTGTGTAGTAAAATCAGCTCCATCTGAAAACAACTGCTGAAGATTTACAGCTAATTACAGCGTAGATGGATAAGTATTGTGAACAACTTTGATGAAAACATATAGAGGAACACTTTCGCATATTGAGATGTACATAATATGTGTGTGTTTGTGTGCTGGCGCTCATCGGCTGCTTCACGTGCACACGCGTCAAGCAACTGAAGGAAGCAGAGCTTGAAGGAAAACAAACAACAGCTTATCATGAGCAGTTTATGTATAATTTATATATTTTTTGTAAAATACACCATCAAATTTATTTACTTGGAACTCATTGGAAGTCCAAGATCATTTTCATTTGGAAGAATAATTTTTGTTAGTTTTTCATTCATTCATTTTCTTTTTTGCTTAGTGCCTTTATTAATCTGGGGTCGCCACAGTGGAATAAACCACCAACTTATCCAGCATATGTTTTACGCAGTGTATGCCCTTTCAGCTGCAACCCAACACTGGGAAACATCCATACACACTCATACACTATGGACAATTTAGCTTACCCAATTCACCTATACCACAAGTTTTTGAACTTGAGGGGGAAACAGGAGCACCCGGAGGAAACCCACGTGAACACGAGGAGAACATGCAGACTCCACACAGAAACGCCACTGACCCAGCCGGACCTGAATTAGCAACCTTCTTGCTATGAGGCGATTGTGCTACCCCCTGTGCCACTGTGCTTTGTTAGTTTAGAAATAAAATAAATTGTAATATGAGATTTGAGGCCGACACCTCTGTCATTGTATGTAACATCTGCTTTCTGCTTATTTATGTTTAAACTTTTGTGTGATCTCATATTTTGCCTGAAGTGTCTTTTGTTTACTTATCATTATAGATAAAATGGCAGATGTAAATTTCTCGTTCATTATTTAGAACTAAAAAAAAATGTTGACCAGTTACAAAAATGGGTTTTTTTTTTTTTGGTGTATATTTCTACAGCTTTATCTGCATTATATTCCTGTAAATACTTACACTCAGAATGTTTACACCAATACACATATTAAGACAATACTCGGATTAAAAGTCTACTATGTAAACAGAGATTTTGTTCATCTTAAACCCAGTAAAGTCATAATTGTATTAAAAACAAAAATCTAATTAAGACATGGAGTATTTCTATTTTAGTCACATTATTGAAGTGCAGTACAGACATGTAAACACCTTAAACTATTACTGTCGTGAAGGTCTTTTTTCTTCATATTTTGACACTCAGCAGTTTGATACTGTAATCTCCGTCAGTACAGAAGTACAGACACATGCATCTCCAAGGGCACAGTGAACTTCTGGAAACTCATCACACCCTCCATCACCAACACAATTTTACAAATGCTGTCTGAGGAAAGCAGAAGTGTTCATTTTATTTGGCGTGCGGTATCAAATTCCATTAAAAAAACTCTCCTATTAGTTTTTACTTCATACATTCATCCAGTAACTTGTTAAAGTTAAAATTCAAAATGAAACACCCAAAATTACATTGGAAACCGTAATCATATTATTGCCCTATTCAGATAAAGGTAAATAATTTGATTACTTAAGTCCATGTAACTAATGTAATGTAAGGAACTAATGTAACGCTAAATTCATATCAGTATTAGATTACACATTGTAAATTCATGTAATGAAGATCATTGGGTGAATAGTAAAAAGTTGAATATGTTATTTTAACACTATATTGTGTTATTTTTTGTATTTCCTTTTCATTTACAGTAGAACATAAATAATGTATAGTTCTGTAGAGCAATTACATTTGTTTCTTATTGTTTATTTGTTCATTTTCTTTCCAGTACTAATGAGTAAACTGGATAAACACGCTGAATATGTTTAGGCTTTTTTGAAGTGGTGATATTTCAATTCTAGATTAACAGAAGAGATGCTCGTACAATGTTTACTGTCTCCAATTGTAGACTCTTCTGATAACTAATTTTCATCCTTGATGACTGCTTCATCACCACTTGTGTGGTGACTTTAGAAAGTTGTCAAACTCTATTAATCTCCTCTATAAGGTGTCTGACAGAATCCCTACATTGTTTCTCGTTTTCATTTTGCGTACTTGCTGTTTCGGATCAGTGTACTTTACTGAATCAAGAACAAATAGAGAAAATGATTCTTGCCTCTAGTATTGAACACTTCACACTTCTATGCATAGTGATTTTGAGGACATTAATTCTATTAGGATCTCTATTTGTCTGCTAGGTTTGCCAAATCTGAGTGGTTATTCAAGTGTGAAGAAAGCCAATTAAACTAAACTAACAAATGTAAACACAGGTTGCTCACCTCTCTGTGAGAAATGCCTTACAATTGGAGATGAAGAGTTGAAAATAATAAAAAATTGCACCCACAGGAACAATTTACACTTAACATATATTTATATGCAGTCACTGTGGAATGAACTCATTGTTGCCCCATATTTCATTGGGGTTTCAATGAAACAAACAAAGCCCACGACAATGACTTTTCTTTTATTAACTACATGCAAAAAATATGTATCTGAATATATTCAGATTAGACAAAGTGATGGACAGAGACCTCCACCATTCTGACTTAGCGTTCAGTACTTTCTTAGCAATAACCCGAGGCAACTTTTTAGACCGCGATACAATGTGCAGTTTTAGTCTGATTATGCATTGAATTCTCAATCGTTCAACTTGTCTTTGAATTGGGCTGAATTTGATCTTTGTTGAACATAATTTGTCTATAATTTATATAACGCAGATTTTAGCTCCAATTTACCTCAACACACCTGCATGGATGTTTCTAGAAAGCCTAGTAAAAGCTTGATTAGCTAACCCGGGTGTGTTTAATTGGGGTTGGAACTAAACTTTGCAGTAGGGCTGCACGCTATTGGAAAAATTACACGTTGCAATATTTTTTATTCTGTGATATACAGTATTGCGATATAAATACAATTTCTCTAGATGAGTTGAAAACATCTATAATTTTAGATTGATTGGGATGATTCATAAGGGGTGCATAACAAATAACAAACAATCTACAATCATAGATAAATTCAATAAAGAAAAATATGCAAATTAAATAAACAGCGTTTTATTGTTTTTCGATGAGTCGATATGTATTCAGGTATACAATAATTGAATAATCAAATGTAAAATAACACTGCATAGTCTTTGTTTTATAAACAATTCAATAAAATTAATTGTTATTAATTTTTCGAAGCTACAAACAGTAGATTTTCTTATGCCTGAATGTATTTAAATCCCTCACTCAGTCACAGGCCTCAAAAACAATTGCAGAATTATAAATTGTAATCCACACTCAACTCATGATGTGACTATTGTGAATGAGCACATTGCGATATAGATGCTGAAATTATATATTTTGCAACCCTACTTTGCAGGACACCAACCCTCCAGAACCAAGTTTGGGCACCCCTTTTATAGAAGGAGAATGGAGAGGTGATCAGATGGTTGGAGTGTTTTCAGATATGTCAGCCTTTTTGATTGGCCCTAATGAGGGAATTGCATATTTGAATCAGATGGATGACCTAAATGAGTTGAACTCATTGTTTTGCCCTAGTGTTTTTAAAAAAAAAAAAATTCCTATTCCAACTGAGCTTCACTCCTTCCTATTAGGTGGCATAAATGCACTAAAAAGTGGTGTCGGGCTGATTTCATACAATTTGGCTGTTTCTCAGTATGTTGAATGCAGAGAACAGACTCACATTCTTGTGGAGACTGGTTTTGCTAAGTTACCTCAGAAGAATGAACTATAATATAGAACTATGAACATGGAACACATTCTGTGAGAAATGAGATGCTGCAATCTTCCTGTTGGTCATACGACTTTCACAAGCTTTACTAATTTAAACATTACAAATTTCATACACCTATTTCATTTATTTTTTCTTATTTTCAATATATATTAAATGTGAAAAAGTCTTGCAAAGATACTTTGCACAATGAAAATAAAACAGATTTTAATATGACTTTCAGCAAATAAACACTTTTCCATGTGTTTATGCCTTTATTAAAGTTACATGTGAATGTTTACTTTCACCGTCTCATTTAGGGAAACTCCTAAAATAAACAAGTTATAAATCTGAAATGTAAGTAGTGAATATAAAATGCTGTCCTCCTCTTTTATTCATTTGCAATGACTTCTGGGACTTCGAATAAGTGCTCCACTCAAGTCGGCATTCAATTCATCCTTCACAGATCCTCGATATCAAGAACATATCTGGGTGCTTTCAAGTGTCTTCTGTTCTTGCAGTCTTGAGCATTGGAATTGAGCTTTAATGGCTGATGATTACGTTACACGAGAGAACACAAAGACACAAGATCGCTTAAGAATACATAGTGAGAAACAGCCATTGTGAGCAATGAAATCACTGCTGAACAATCGGGCCACATAGTGTGTACATGAATTGTGAGCTTGCTTTACAATGCATGTGATTTTCACATACAGTGCAATTTGGTACCTTGCTGAAATTTCATGGAAAATGCACAGTATATGCTCAGTGTTACACTTGTCAAACCAGCCAAAGTCTTTTGACATTCCTTTAATTTTGCCCAGAATTTCTTTACCCCTTAATCTGGATCAGAACAGAGACTCAGTGAGGAACATATACAACCCACGCTTATTCTGATTACGTACCCCTAAATACATTTCTGGAGAGTGCGAAATTCAGTGCTGATTGCAGTTTTTCTTTTTGCGAATCCACCAGAGGTCGCTGTGTATGCTTTTTGAGATCTCAAATTTATCTCATGAGTGCTATTCACACCTGCTCTTCTTGTGTAAATCCACCAGTGGCCACTGTGGACTGACCGACTGACCTACCGATCCCTAACCCTCCGCCTTCCAACCGATAATATTTTAAAAAGCACAGATTGACCACTGCCTACCCACTTCCCTAAATTCAACCAACAGTGTTTTCAAAAGCAAGCCAGAAAAAAAATTGTTTATTCGTTTACCACATTTTAAGATTGTACTACCTTTTGACTGTGTTATTTACTTGTTTATCTAGTTTTTGGACATTTTTTTCACTGGACTCAAACCCCATTGTAACCGTCAACTTCACTTTGCGTTTCAAATCCTCCAATGTTCACGGCGAGCCACTGGACAAACTGGTTACAGCAGAAAAGCCATTCACATGGAGGTAAGCGGTCAGCTGGTAAGCATGAAAAGGAACAGCATCATACTGCCCTGTAGCATTCGTTTTAAAGACGAAATGCAGCCAAACGTTCCACTGGCTACATAATTCATTCAATACATGAATTCATTCATCTCCAGTAATGTACATAGGGGTACATTTTCAGATTGAGCCTATGTTGCTTCAGGAAATTTCAACTGATATATTATGTTGTGGAGTCTGCATGTTCTCTCCGTGTTCGCATGGGTTTCCTCCGGGTGCTCCAGTTTCCCCCACAAGTCCAAAAACATGCACTATAGGTGAATTGGGTAAGCTAAATTGTCCGTAGTGTATGAGTGTGAATTAGTGTGTATGGATGTTTCTCAGTGATGGGTTGCAGCTGGAAGGGCATCCGCTGCGTAAAAAAAAAAGCTGGATAAAATGGCGGTTCATTCCGCTGTGGCGACCCCAGATTAATAAAGGGACTAATCCGAAAAGAAAATTAATTAATGTATTTATGTCGGTGCCACTAATCACAAGTGCAGGTAATTAACCTTTCAAAGTATTGGACAGAAAAAGTTCACAGCATAATGAGATAAGGAGAGTGAACCTCAAAGACGAGGGAATTCCAGCACGTCATTGGAGTTGCTACGCTGACCAATCAGCTTTGCCAGGATTTCCCTTTGAACCAGTGGAGGAAACTAAAATTCCATCAGTACGCAAGTAACACAAACAAGGTTTCTATCCATTGCTGAAACTGGTGTGAATTCAAGAGTTCACACTTAGCTGATGATTGATAATAAAGCTTGTTTGGCATGCTGTCCCGGGAGAGACCCCTGAGCTTATTAGATCCTCGAGCCCTGGGCTCCCTCCCGTTGCAGGACGAGAGGGGAGTTTAAGCTCAGGTAGATCTCGATGACTCCCCCTCCTGCTTAGTGTAGCTAAGTGTCAGATATGGATGCTGAGAAGGTGTACGGGAAGCTTTGCTAAAATATTTTGGATTAATTGTTTAGGGTGCTTGTTTTTGAACTCTGGGAGGAAACCGGAGGACCCGGAGAAAACTCACGTTAGCACAGGGAGAACGAGCAAAACTCCACACAGAAATGTCGCCTGGTTTGGAAAGGAATAAAGAATGGAAAGTTGGAAAGTTTGGAAAAATTGGAAAGTTTGGAAAGAATAGCGAAATTCTCTGCTTTTATGGTTTCTTTCAGGTTGCAATGCTAAGAACTTAGAAAATGCTAATTTGAATCCTTACTCTGTCTCCCTCACAACTCTCCTCAAACTGCTTGTGTGTATGTTTTAATGTATGTGCATTTGTGTGTTTTATGTAGATTAGTATGTCATGTTATAGAGTAGCAATAAACTTGTGTTTTGTTTTTAAGATCAGTGTTGGTGTGTTGTGTGCTTTATAAGTTAATGCCTCAGCTTCAGATACTGCTACCTTGCTCATAAAATAATTAGATAATGTTTTTATATTGTTATTGTTGGCCACGTAATAATATAACAAAGGATTGCTTCTAAACATTCTATTTGCTGGATAAATACAGAGGTTAAGTGTAAGCTTTGAATAATTCTATGTGAATCATGTTCGAATCTTTAGAAGTTGTAAATGTGATGTAAACCAAAGAGCTGATTCTTACAGCGGGAAAGCCGTCCACATGGAGGTAAGCTGTCAGCTGGGAAGCGCAAAAAGGAAAGGTGTCATACCACCCCGAAATGCAACCATACATACTTCTGGCTACACAATTCGCAATCTCCAGAAATAGGGCTATGTTTTCAGAATAAGCCTGTGTTGATTTTAGCATATAGGGGGTTATTTCAGATATAGCCTAAGTCATCATCTGGATATGGATATAGCTGTTTTGTGTGCTCATGTTGTACACTCGTTATTGGGGGCATTGTGTGATTGCTTAAGTGCACTTTAGAATGTCCACTGTGGTTTCGGAAACCGCTAGAAATGGTTGCTTTCTCAAGTAGTGCACTATTTAAGCATATAGGGGGTGATTTCAGATACAGCCCAAGTCATTTTCTGAATAGGATGACTGGGAGCAGCAGTTTACATAAAAAAACTTGTCACACTTTTAGATACGGTTACTGCAAATTTAAACCCCAGATTAGTTAATCAAGTGCAAAATATTTTAATTATTGTATAGTCGCACAAATCAGTAAATCTGTCCAAATAAACTGCTTTACTTAAATGAACTGATTATTTTCAGACAAAACAGTTCTTTTAAAAAGGACATATTGAGGGAGAGACCTGTTTAGGCAAGCACATTTGGTTCTTCACAGCTCACTTGGCAGTAAAGCTGTGTGCAAAAACAAAGTGACATTACAAGGAGAGATCTGACTTCTGGTTAAGATTATAAGACTGCAGAAAAGAGGCTGTTTGTTAGCAAAAGCTGCACTATTTTTAAAGCAGCTAAAAGATATGGTTATTCAGTTACACGCCAACATAACTGAATATGTGAAATTAGTATTTTTCCCATTGAGAGCAATTTTAAAACTCAACTCAAAGTTTTTTTGAGTAAAAGACGCTTCCAGTTAACCAGCAGACCAAAGATATGCCCACAAGCCTGTTGGCTCTGTTTGTTGGTTGCTCGTTCATGGTTGCTTTACATTTGTACTTGGCCAAAAATCTTTGAAGTGGAGTTTCTGTTTGCTGTCAGTTTGTGAATCTTTTTCCATCTACTTCCCCCTTTCTCTTCGGCAACCTTTCAAGACTCATGTGAGAGTCCAAATGTGTAGAAAATGGAAGTTGACAATCTTGGAAGCACACACACTGTTTTGTACCAGTGCTGTCAGAGCCTTAGGAACTACTGTATACACTAACTGTGCACATCAGATCCATCATCTAACTTGTGGTTTGGATCAAGAATCGCACTCTAAGGATTAAATACTAATAAAATCAAGAACTTTGAAAGTTTTGCAAGTCTCTGAAAAAGTCCATGAAAACAACAACAACAAAAAGAGTTAGGATTGATGAAATGTTCTTGAACTTGGATGTTCTTTTTTGTTTGCTTTTTCTCTTTGTTACATGTCCATACTACTCTGATTGTCAAAAGTACAGTATGAACAAAAATGATTCATATCAATCAAAACACTAAATTAGGGACATTCATATGGTCATCAATTGAAACTGAATGTTGTCTTGTGATGATTTTTGGTACTAAGCAGCATCTTTCTAATCAACATCTTTCTGAAAGCTCATTTTTGAGATATAAAATTATTGTTCTTATAATTAGCTTTGATTTTCTTTGCTTTTCAATATATTTTTGGCTAAATCTGGCTTTGTAAAAAAAATTTTTTTATTCATTCATATAATCATTAATTTTCTTTTTGGCTTAGTCCCTTTATTAATTTGGGGTCACCACAATGGAATGAACCACCAACTTATCCAGCATACTGTATGTTTTACGCAGTGGATGCCCTTCCAGCTGCAACCCATCTCTGGGAAACACCCATACACACTCAATCACACACATACACTACGACCATATTACCTAACCCAATTCACCTACAGCACATGTCTATGGACTTGTGGGGCAAACTGGATCACCCGGAGGAAACCCACATGAACACGGGGAGAACATGCAAACTCCACACAGAAACACCAACTGACTCAGCCGAGGCTCGAACCAGCGACCTTCTTCTGCTTCACCGCGTCCCCACATATGTTTTTTTTTACATAATAAAATGCGCATTGATTGTTTTACTATTTTCATACAACTAAAGGCACAGCTACAATCTGACAAGACTATTCTTTAAAATGAGACCAGGCTTAAATCTATGCACAAAGACATTGAAGACTGACAACCATTAAAGTTGAACCTGCCATTTTTAAAACATGGGGCTGGCCATTAATTGGTTAAATCATGCCACTGTAGAGGTTCAGCATTGATGTTTATATTATTAGCCATGGCCCAACATTTTTCTGCTTATTGGAAATGGTAGAGCTCCTCACCAGGAGATTAGCTGCTCATCAATGAAATGAGATCTTTCCCCATGGGGCTGGTCTTCACTTTTCATTAGTCTGGCATCTGTGGACATACCAATCTGTTCAGAGGGATAGATGTGACTGAAAAGAACAAAAAACAAAACAAAAACACCAGAAGTGTGAAAAAAGGAAAAATCCTTAATAAAAGCCGACCCCAACCAAACAAGACAGAGGCGACTAAATACAGCAAGTAAAAACAGCACATCTGTTGCCACATTGACATCACTAGTCTTATACAGGACATCTCTAGTCTCTCACAGACATCACTAGTTTCTAACATACATCACTATTCTCTCACGGACATCACCAGTCTCTTACATACATCACCAGTCTCTCAGTACTTTACAGCCTCTTTCACAGTTCACTAACTGTAGATTTTTTTTATCCATAACTTGTAAGCATTTTCCAAAGATTTTTAATCAGGTTTAGGTTAGGATTCTGGGTTGGCTATTTTGGTATTTTAATCTTTTTGACTTTGTGTGTTTTCAATCACTTTATGAGAGATTATTACTGGTACTGTAGGTATCTGAAAATGATCTCAAAGCATTATCAATGTTTGTTTTTTGCTTTCTCGAATATCTTGTTTAATTTTTGATACTGTGCTTCATAATATACACGAGTTACATATATTCTGCACAGTATATAAAAATGTATAAGAAAATAAACTAAACTTCAACTCTGAAAACTGGACTGAAGCAGTTTCAATCAACTAGAAATTGTTGTATGTTAAGCTGCTTTGACACAATATACATTGTATAACACTATAGAAATATAGATGACTTGAACTTAATAAACTACTGTACCACTTTCAAAAATACACTCTTAAATAATTTTTTTTTCTATTGATGTTAGGATAACTTCAAAAAATAAATTGTAGGTTATGTCTTAGTGAAGTATGAACTGCCAAATAGAATGTTGTAATTTATTTTTTTATCCTTAGATAATTAACATCTTGCATGACCATGACTGATTTTAATGTGTTTAAAAGTTTGCACAGTGTTTGTTCAAAAGACAAGACCAAAAAAAAAAAAAAAAACACATAAGGAAAATTTGGACATTATCTAGGCTACTAGCTAGCCAGTCTAAATGACATTTCTATATGCAGAAGGAGCGCTATAAGGACTATTGATTTGTTATGACCGTGTGCGCTCTGATGATTTCTCTGATATGCTAAAGCACGACCTAGAATTGGTTTGTGATTCTGCAATGGTCAATGTGGCATCTCTGGGGGCGTTATGTCAGATCTATAGTATTTTGTTTCATATTAGTGGAGAAAGATCGATGTGCACACCTCTGTTGACTGCATCTGAATCTCCCGTCCCTGACATATCTATCATGCTTTCACAAGAAGGAAATGTAGTGCTTTGTAGCCCTAATGCAGAAATATAAGCAAACTGAAGAGTGATTGATTGAGTGCCCACTGACTTTTACTGCAGGTAAGTGGTTTGGGAGATGTTTTGTTCCTTTTTGCCATTCAGACCAACATTATTTCACTTGTTTCCATGTAGTTTAATTTGTGTCCATGACTATTGTAGCATTGTTGAGATACTTTAAATTTTTACGATCTCTGTTTTCTGTTTCTGTTTGGCATGAATGAATAAATACATACCTTAGC
Source organism: Danio aesculapii (assembly GCF_903798145.1). NCBI lineage: Eukaryota > Metazoa > Chordata > Actinopteri > Cypriniformes > Danionidae > Danio > Danio aesculapii. The sequence continues at coordinate 44,474,229 of NC_079441.1, read as the reverse complement.
ATGTATACTGTATATTTAATACATTTACTGATGTATTAAAGCAGATGATTTCTAAAATTGCGTTCGCGAATGTCCGGCAAAAAAATAAATAAATAAATAAAGCCAACTTTACTGAGCTAATTTTGCTGTCTTTTAAAGATTTTAGTACAAACAAGTTGTTAACGTCACAAGACCTAATACAGTATACTATATGAATTCATCACAAGTCCTACTGTACTTACGCTGCACAATTCCTCTGGCCACCGAAGAAGCCCAGGAACTGCTGTGGGACAGCTATTTGATAGTTGGTTATCCTGTGTCCTCTGTTCCACTTGTGTACCAATGTAGCAGCTGCTTCACGTAAAAGCTGACTGACAGTTTATGCCGTTTTACTTCTGTCATACACACATTAGTAACTCACGCTTTCTCATTCATCAAAATTGTGCTTCTGCCCTCGGGAATACAGCCCTCCCACTGATTAGCATAGGCGTTGTTGAGGGAAAATGAAATCGAAAATGAAAACTGAAATAAAAAAGTGTCAATAAAAGGAAAACTTAAATTTACATTTTATTTTGAATTGAACATTAATAACACACTTTGTAAAAATTGTTCGCATTTTATTTTTCAGTTTCGCTTTTCATTTTAATATTGGCAGTCTTGACACGGAAATGCACTGAAAATGAAATGTTAAATCGGCAACTTCATTTTACTTATTGATTTGACAGGGAGGATGTGCTGTCACAGTGAAAATGAAAATTAAATAATATTATTTCATTTTCAATTTTGGCAGATATTTGTTTTAACGAAAATGAAAGTGTTTTATAATGAAATTGTTCATCTGGTTTTCACTTTAATTTCCGATGTTTATTTGATTCATTTAAAATTGAAAGCAATTACCTTCCATAGCACTGAACAAATACTACTATTATCAATACTTAATAACAATTACAAAAAATGATCATAACTAGTGTTAGAAGTGATACTTTCTCAGACACTGAGGATGAATCAATATTTTTGAACAACTTGAACAGGTCAGAAATGAATTGTGTGGGCTGAGATCTAACAAGGACAAAGATCTCAGTGAGAATTCAGAGCCTTTAATTGATTGCTGTTGCCCTGACAACACGACTTCATTCCATTCCAGTCAGAGTGAAGATGCCATTCAGCCAGACCACATCCAGTCTCTCATCTGCTCTCCGCAAACAACAGAAAACAATATAAAAGTTTATCATTTAGTGAATACGCTAAATCAATGACAAAATGTTTTCAAAAACCTCAAAGACATAAAAAACAAACCGACAATATTTATATACCAATATGTACTCCTAATATATTAATAAATGATAATAGGGATTTATAGTAGTTATTACTGTATTTTTATTGCTCCATTTTATAACATTTTTCAAAAATCATGCCTCACAGAACAGTTGTCTCCCCCATTTTACTAACACTGCTACTACTACTACACATTTCTACACTGTAGCATTATTACCACAGTGAAGTGTTTCAGTAAATAGAGAGAAGGACACAGATCTTGGAGAAAATAAGACATTTGCTGGTGTAATGTAGTGAGTAATATCATCTTTGGTTATCTGACAATTTAAATAAGACATGCATTACAGCGACAGGTTACTATTTGTTCATCATATTTTTTTTTTTAGCTCTCAAAAACTGATGAAAGTTATCATATAGCTCACCAAGCAGGAAGGGCTTGCTGTCTCTGATTATACATCAAAACGATGATTCTCCTTCATATGATGTAAAGCATGTGGTCAGTAATTGTTCAATATGTAGTGAATATATATGTAGTGAATATATTGTTCGTTAGCTTCACCATCCTCTTCTGAGTCACTGCCTTTAGTCAGTGCATGTCGAGTCCAATAATGGCGCTGAAATTCCTGGACTTTTTGTTCAGATGCTTACAACCCCTGGGCTGATGTTATTCCCTCGTTGACATAATAAAGAGAGAGAGAGAGAGAATGAAAAAAAACATGTATTAGTAGAACATCCCTCAGAGCCTTGTGCACATGTCGACACACCTGAGCCACTCCAGGAAGAACAGCAGCTCTTTTTTTGTGCTTTGTTGAGGCTATAAGGGCCAGAGTGACACTAGTGTCAGACTCGCACATCACACCCATCAAGCACAGGCTGAATCCCTCATTCACGTGACATACAAAACTGGAAACACTTTAGGAGATGTTAAATTTGTTGAATTCGGGGTATCTGTGCACACACAAGATTTTTTTGTTACTTGTTCAAATTACTTATTTAAAATGAGCTGAACAACACAATTGTTGAGATTTTTATGTTCAATCCACTTAAATTTAAGTTAACTTAATTGATTTGTGTAGGGACAACTTTCATGAATTGTGTGGAACCCTGCATTTTTGACACCAGACCCCTTTAAATGGAAGGAAGAAAGCTGTTGTAAAAGCTGATAAACTAAACACTGGGTTTCCTAAAGTAGCATTGACCCATAAATAAATGACCCTAGGACATTGCCTTGATTTTTTTTCACCCTTAAAGGGACATGAAACCCCCCTCCTTCAGTTCAAGTCTACCTCAGAATTTTTTCAAAAAATGCTTCATGATGGGCGTGGAGTGCTGCGAGTGCTGGGAGGAGTCGAACAAAATGAGAGTGAACAACTGTCAGTTGGCTCACAGAATAAGAGTTAAAATACAAGGAAATAAACAGTAAGTAAATTAATGTCCTGCTACATATGTTATTCATAATGTCATATACAGTACATAACCATAATTTGTTATATCTTTATAAAGATAATCATGTTTATATAAACACTGTAAATGAGGAGGACTTCTCTCCTTCTGAATCCCTGGGTCTGAATGCAGACATAGTGGACAGCAGTGCAGCAGTTCTCTTGAATTGTCTATTTCTACCATTAATCCTGCTGGTAATCTGGAGAATTTAAAAAATAGGCAAACACAGCAGCACGGATAGGCGATGTGTCTGAATGGCAACAATCTCAATTGATAAAAGACCAAGTTCACCATTTTCCTATTCTCATACAGCTCACCCGACAAAAGTGCTTGATGCAAAACAACAGCTTTATTGTATCGGCCCTTACAGCATTGCGGGGAAAATTTGCAACAAACCTCATGGATCATGGGAACAAACACATACTACCCTTCATGAATGGTTAAAAACTGCGTGTCATGCACAGATGCGGTCTCATCCAGTCATTGGGTCTCACAGCTTGCCAGGTCTGGCTTGCCTTGGGAAAACACATGCTCTCATGAATAATTAAGAAGCAGGGTCTTCTCAAAGGATAAGAAAACTCAGCTATGACTAGTAATGAGAAACCAACGCGTCATCACTTCACTAGCAGATGTGCACTACATTATCGATTTTGATCCCGCCCCAATAATGATATTAAACCCTGAAGATGAAATTAGCTGACAAAAGCTCTCAATTATCCAGTTTTCCTCACAATTAAAGTTAACAGTAGCTAATGTGGTCTTAATAGAAGCTCAACACACACAAATCTCACAAAGTATCTCACAATCACACAAAGTACTCAACGGTGTCTTGAACCTTTAAACGTACTGTAAGATACCCTATAATGATTGGTTGATTAGTTGGATAAACCCGATGATCGGTTGCTTTACATGTCAGTCACATGGTACCTTGGGCAGTCCCTTGGGCCAATGAAAAGCTGCAAATAAGTCCAGACCATCTGGTTTGAGGGTCTGTCAAATTTTGCCATTATGAAAAACAGTCACAGAAAAATGTTCATAACCATCTTCTATGTAAAATTGTAAATTTTATTTAAGTTGCTTTTTTCTGCTTCATTTCTTCTGTACTTGCTTTATTTTCTTCTGCTGTTACTTGCTGGTGAAAAAGGTTTGCTATCCTAATAGGCTCTCATGAGAAATAAGCTACAGGTAGTAATATACCTGAAAGAAAGAAAGAAAGAAAGAAAGAAAGAAAGAAAGAAAGAAAGAAAGAAAGAAAGAAAGAAAGAAAGAAAGAAAGAAAGAAAGAAAGAAAGAAAGAAAGAAAGAAAGAAAGAAAGAAAGAAAGAAAGAAAGAAAGAAAATGAAGGAAGGGAATGAAGGAAGGACGGATGTGTTCATCAAAGCTGCATTCATTTTGTATAACAAATCAATAGCACTCATTACACTCTTCAGTTATTCAACTCATGTCACTGGCATTATGCCTCAGGCTACATTTCTTTGCAAAATGTAAAATACATTGCTCCGGTTATGTTTCAGTGCAGGTTTCAGATGACAAATCTATTAGAGGGTGCAGTAAACATTTTTGCAAATATGAAATATGTTACTTGCACTGTTAAAAAATGCAAGGTTCCACACAATTCCTTCATATTGTCCCAACACAAACTGATTAAGTTAACTTTGCATATTTAACAAATTTAAGTGGATTGAACATTCATTCATTCATTTTCTTCGGCTGAAGTTGTCCTAACAAAATCTCAAGAATTTTGTTGTTTCAGCTCATCTTAAATATGTAGTTTGAACAAGCAATGAAAGTAAATTTTTTTGAGTGTAGGCTCAATTCATTTTGAGTGAGTTGTTTTGTTATATGTGCCATCATATAAATTTGTATATGTCCATGGGAAGGCGAGACTTGTCATATAGTTCACTTTGCAATCGACTGACCTGAACCCTTCTTTTTTTGCACATTTGCATTTTGGCCGTGATTTTACATAGCTTTTACCTGTTTTGTGGAACTGTGCGTTGCTAGATTTTAATGCAAGCACTCATTCGAGCATTGTACAAGGTGAGCTACTGAGCAAACTGACCATAGCAAAAAAGTTGGGGATAGACAGTTGAGGCAAATATGTTCAATTACAAACCAGACACTTTTAAGTTATTTTTGTGGCATTTATTTGGTGTTTTCCAAATACATGCATAAAAAGAATCCTTTATCCATTGATAACAAGTTCCTGTAAATGTCATTAGTGTGACAAAATGGTGTTAAACTGCCCTCTGACTGCAGGTTTTTTTGTGGTTTCACAAAAAAAAGTAAGCTGAAGCGTGTATTTCCAGTGAGCCTTTGTTGCAATTATCAATTCATTATTTTTTTCATCTTCTTGTTTTTTTTCTATATTTATACAATGAAGTGTTTTTTATGCTTTGCAGGGGACAAAAATAAATATAGGAGAGGTAAAAATAGGTGTAGTATAAATATTTTTATTACACAAACCTGATGGAGGAACTGGTCCAATTTCCCCTAAAGAAAAAAAAGGTTCAGTTTGCTTACGATTTGTTCCAGTCCTCAGTCCTGTTGTTCTTAGGTAGGCAAGATTGGAAAACTGCATGTGGGCCATATTTGTATTGGCCTCTGTGAGCCACTTATTTGCATCATACTCATCCATGTGTGGCCAAAGAGCCTTTGTTCAATTTAGGGAATCACCTTTTCAGGATGAGTGGCTTTCAGTGTTGTGTATTTCAAATTGTGAGTTTCTTGCCCATTTCCTGTTTTTTATATTTTTCTATTTTCTTAAATTTGGACACAAATGATCTCTGTGGCTCATTTTCAAGGTTGCTTGTTGCATAAGTGGGTGTCTGGGTGAACAGGAAATGGAAATGTTCATTTAGAAGGACTCATCCATGTCAAATACATATTCCTATCATTTTCTGTCCTGATTTTTTCCCCCATTGTACTTGTTTTTAGCCATGAAGAGGTTCAGATGCACATTGTTTGTCTATATAAATGTCAAGAGTTGCAATATCATGTGAATGTCAAACTGATAATGAAAAATGCCACCTTTGACTCATACCAAGTGGAGAACATCACAGCTGTGTTTGAGGGTAAAATGGTACAAACAGTTAACAAGATTAAACCGCTGCAAAACAAACAGACAGATAGACATCAAAAGCAAGACCTTTATGGGCATTTATTAAGTCTTTATAGTGTACTCTAGTTTTTTGGAAAGACAAAAAAAGGAAACTCTTCTGGGGATGAGTCCATGTTTGACATTTTGATGTTTCATGGGTCTTTGCAGTCTGCCTAGATTAACCTGCTAGAAATTGGGGCAGCTCACAGAATGATGCCTGGAGGTGCTCTGATCTACCAGCATATTGATGTTGACTGAATTAAAAGATAAAATTCATTTCTACACAAATGTAAATATCCCATTATATATTTGATTCCGACGTGCTTTGATCTCACCTTTGGAGTGTGTTTGCTTTGGATACACTGCATGTGTAACAAGTTATATAAAAAAGAAAAAAAATGAAATGAAAATAATATCACGTTAGAGATTAAAAAAAGGTGTAGGATCCTTTTCCAATGTGGTTCACAGCTCAGAACTCAGTCTAATAAAGTTGTTTTTTAAATAATAAGGCAGGATGTTTTGGAAGTCTTTGAGCTCAAACAAATTAATCACAGTTTAATTAATTCTCTTCTGTCAATTGCATAAAATTAATTAGAGGTTACTGAGCAAATTAAAACCACAAGTGGACAATATTGACAAACACACACTGCCACAAAGGGGGAAAAACATCTCCTGTCAGCAGACAGATATTTTAATTAAAATATTAATTGGTTGGCATCCAAAGTTCACAAGAAAAAACCTGCCCTGGTAGACAGTGAAAGCAATGGCATGGTAATAAGATGTAAGCAGTGTCTGTCAAAATATTGGGCAGGCACTAAATGATGACTTGAACCTTAAAGGTCAGTGCTGGCGGCGAACAGACAGTAACAGCATTGAGATCTCACTAAACTCACATTGCCTGCTCACCATAAGCTTTAGTCTTGTATTTTAGAAACAGATTTAGAAACAGAAAAAATAAAACAAACCAAAAAAAAAAAAACAAAAAAACAAACTGATTTCTTTATAAGGTGCCGTCACGTTTGGTTTGGAGCTTCCCTACTTCTGTTACATTGCAAACACTTAACCAAGACTAATCACTGAAATGGATTTGAACTGCCTGGACTAATATTAAATGAGCAAATGCAAGTCTTTAGCCCCTTTCACGCAATAATACTGTTAGCTATTAATAAAAAATACAGAATGAATTTACCAGTAAATAGAAAATGTGCTGCTCATACAGGCGAGGACATTCTGTAATTTTTTTCAAAAAGCACCATTCACACTTCCATTCCAAAACACTGGTAAATTCTGACATCATTTACCAGAAATAATGGCTGTGCTTGTATTTGGACACATGAAGAGGGTCAGGCTTTTGTTGATGGTTTCACTTTTATTTAAAACTTTAGCATTCCTCTAGCTGCTTTTGTCCCAGATATGAACCAAAAACCTTAACTATATAAGAAATATGTTGTGGCTAGCATCCGAAAGCAGAAGCGCTAATTGCAGATAAAGACAGTGTTGATTACACATTTGACTAAGGCAGAAATGGACAATTCTGTGGAGGGATAAGTATTGTAAACTCCAATGTAGAGACATGGAGCAACACATTCGTAGCTTATGTCGAGATGTACATTTGAGTTTGTGATGCAGCTTATGAGACACTTTTTGAAACAAATAACTATCAGTGTTGTATCGAAATCTGACCACCGGTAAACACTGATTTACATGCGCATATGTCACACAGCTGAACGCAAAGCTTGCAGGTAAACTCACAGAGGTTTTTCATAGGTTTATCGATCATTTTTTTTTCCCACATTTGGTACAAAGAAAGAACATAGAAATGTTATCTGACTACCAAGGAGCAGCTAAAATGTGTCTGGACAAAGGATTCAAAGGCTTTTATTTTTTTTTTATAAATATCACAAATGTGAATGTGTCATCTGCATTAGAATGTTCTGATTGGCCAGAGTGGATGCTTTATGCAAGCACGTTCTGAATGTGTAGATGTTCATTCCGGCAATGTTCCTTCTGCATTCACACATTGCAGAAAAACAGGGTATACCAGATAATGTTGCTTCTTCTCTTTCTATAAAAATTGCTAAATTAATTAAATGGTATTTTTTTTAAAAAGGACTTGTTCACATATGATCTCTTTCCGGAAAGCTGTCAGTAATTTTTCTGAAAAGCCTGTATGTGTGAAATGTGCTTCTGTCTGTTCTTTTATAAACCCACCCTCTCTATTTTTGGGTTTTGCTGTTTCTCAATGTCATTTAACACTCACCACCTATTTCATAAATGAAATGAAATGAGATCTGTGCCAGATAAAGGGGATTGGGCCATTTACATGTCTGCTGTCAAAAGTGCCATCGTTTCATGAACAGTGGCAAATAACTGGGCACCTTTTCTTTCTTTCTTTTTTATTTTTTTACTTTACCCTTTAGTTTGACAGCAGGTTGTATGAGATGGTGGCATTTGGCAATCCGACCCAGTGCTAAGAGTATGTGTGTGTGCATGTTTACGGGTGGCTTTAGTATGGGTGGCTGACTGTCAAATTCGAGCAGCTGGAAAAAAGCATGCAGATCATTTTTGGCATCAAGTAAGAACCAATGTCTTTTTCATGAAGAAACCCTTGTAAGCAAAGCAAGGTGAATATGTCCTTTCCCCAGTGTTGTCATCTTACTGAAGAAGAAAAATAGCATAATGGTATATAATCACACTTTGTATGAAACATTAAGAGGCAAAATTTCCTCAATTTACATGAAAATATTTGTTAGTGTGAAGTCAACAATGTCACATGATATACCATTAGTGATGTTTTTTCAGAGAATACTTGATGGTGTAGGAATTGGTTTTAAACCACAGCGGTTCGAACTGTAGTTCTGCCAAATGACTAAAAAATTATCAGTATTTATGGTAAAAAACTGTACATTCTAGTCAAACCATTCTTCTGCAATCTTATACCAAAAACGAAAATAAGGGCAGTATTAATAGCTATAAATGTGGGAGAGTGTTGATATTATGTGATTGTATTGTATTGCAATATGGAACAATTAAATGTTGATGTTAAATCAAAAGTAATTCACAAATACTTGATAATGAGATGATTTAATGACAATAATTCTCTATGGTTACAGCTGAATTAACTACAAATAACTGTATAAAATATGAAATGATAAAACATATGATATAAATTGTACCCAGCTTAAAAGTAAAATTAAAGTTACCAGAGGTAGAAGGAGAGACACAGGAGGAGGGAGAGAGAGACAGAGAGAGCAGGCCCAGAAGTTAGCCTGATTGCAGTAGAGTCAGAGAAGATAGACTCAAGAGTAGAAGAGGAGTAGAGCAGGAAAGCAGACCAGGAAAAGACAGGCCAGGAAAAGAGGCAGAGCAGCGTTTTACCACCTATTTTGTATCTTTCTTGACCATGTGACTGAAGCCCAAATGCTGAGACATTCAAACTGACCAATCAACATATGACCACATTGTAAAACTCCCAAAGTCCACACACCAGGCCCTGATCTTATCAGTATCTGCCTTTGGAGTCAGTATGGACCTTCTAGAGTCAAAAATACATGTTTTGCCATAAAAACAAATGCAAATAATAATTTAGCCTCTTACAATGACAATTTCAAGAGTTCACACTTAGCTCATGACTTACGAAGCTTGTTTGGCATGCTGTCCCGGGAGAGAGAGCCCTGAGCTCAAGGGATCCTTGAGTCCAGGGCTCCCTCCCTTTGGGGGGCAAGGGGAGATTGAGCTCAGGGCGATCTCAAGGCTCCCCCGCAGCTAAGGCCAAGATGAACTCCCTTAAAGCGAGATGTCTAGTAGAACAGACTTGAGAGCCTATTTGGCTTTGAGAAAAACCGGGGGATCCCGGGAAAACCCCTGTGGACGCGTGCCAGCTCCACCCCGAAATGCCGGATGCTATGGCAAGGAGCCAGAGCTGATGGATTTCCTGCTGGTCGCTGGGCCACCTATACTGGATAAAGGTGGAAGGGGGGGGTTTCTTCAAGACGAAGATAGTTGCAAAGAGAAAAGAGGATATATATATAGGAACTTATGATGCTTTGATTGGAGGGTTGTGATTAGCTAATATGAGCCAGCTGGGTTAATCATGAGCACGTACTCCTCTCGAAATTAGTTTAAGATATTAAACTTCACTTCATAGAAACACAAAAAAACTGCACTCATGGAGGGCATTTAAAATGTTGGCCAAAGGCATAATCGGGCTGGCTATTTCTATAAGTTTGGTGATTTTATTTGATTATATCTTGATTTGATTTATTATTAATTAATTGTTAATATTAAATTCCAAATGTCCATTTTGCAGATATGAAATTGTCTCAACTATGCATGTCACCCTTTTTTTCTGAAGGAAGGAATACAGACGTTATGTTGACTGACAGATTGGGGAATTCACTTGTATGAAGAAGGGTCAATGGAATTTCTATGAAATTGGCAAGAGTAATTTGCATGTGCAGCCAAATCCCAACTCAGGGGTATATAAGGCGATGCCACATTTAGATTATCGCTGAGGAACCAAGCACAGCTCGAGATTCATGTTTTAATTCAGAACTGAAGTAGGATGTTGGGGTCTTGGAAGATCTCTCTAGGTTTCACCAGTGAGGAACTTACTAGCAGGGCAAAAGAATGTGCACACACCTCTGGGTGAGGGTGAATATTGCATCAAGCATTGAAACCTAGCCAAATTCACTCTAATTATGTTGTGTTAGTCAGTAAGCAGGAGGAAATCAACAAAACAAAGAAAAAGCTGCTTGTTGATGTTCTGCGTATGGTCCACATAGATGCACAGTGTGCAAATGGGACACATCAAGGAAAGCGCTGAGTCTGGCTTCTCCAAAGGCAGTGCTTGCAAGTTCACTATCTGATCTGGGGGTGACAGCCTTTGCTCCAATGTTGGCTGTTTCGGGGGCTTCACTGAAATAAGTGCTGTCTTGAATGGTTTGAAAAGCAGCTTGTTTAGATAGCTATGAAGATTATCATTGAACTGGGTACCTCAAGACCTGCAGTGAGATGGAATATTTAAAGCAGTTATTTCCATTTTGGGTGATCCTTCTCAGATACCATTTGTGGTCTGTTTACTTGACAACAGTGCACTGGGACAGTGTGTTGGGCTCAATGTGGCTGCCGGGCCAATGTTAAGGGCTGCAGCTAAATGACCACATACAGCTTAGCAGTGTGCTGTATATAAGATGTTTTTTGTTTTTGTTTGTGTTTAGTGCCTAGACAAGCCTAAGTGGTCTCTTAGGTGTGTTGTGTTGTTGCATTGCAATGAAACACCAATTACTCTTGCAGTTGTTTTACACAGCGGATGACCTTCCAGCCTCAAAAATACACACCTCCATCTCTCCCATTCACACTCTACGGACAATTGAATTTATCCAATTAACATATGTAACATCTTATTTGTCTGTGGGGGAAACAGGAGCACTCAGAGGACATCCATACAGCCATGGCAAAGTCCACACATGTAAATCATATTCCTGGATCAGCTGGAATTTTAACCAGTGACCTTCTTGCTGTGAGGCAACTATGCAAACCACATAGCCAACATGCCTTTGAAAATCAATTTCATTAATTATCAGAAATATAACAAGTCTTTATTGTAGACAGTGTTTCATTTTACAGTAGATTAGATCTTTTTAATGTAACATCATTCGTGTCTGGTGCAGACATGGTACAGAAATGACAATGGTTTTATCAATCTTTTTGCCTTTGAACTTGAAATATTTCCTGACATTCGTACAGACATTGACATCCATTGGTTTCAATTGGCTACCATACCTGTCCACAATGATTCTGTCTGCTTTTGTTTTTATTTTAAGTGGAAAACTAAAAAGATGGTGACATCTTCAGCACGAGAGTTGAGGTACAATTATAACATTTAACTATGAGGCAGTCATTTTGACCATTTCAAAATTTTTGTAATTTATTAACTTTGTTAAAATAACTCATATATAATACCCTAACTTTTATTGAAATTACAAAACACAAAAGAGTTCTGAGTATTTCTACCTTGAACCACCATAGTGGTTAAATTGACTGCATGCATTTTAGTATTTCCCCGTCTTTAAATATAATAAACATGCCGCTGTTGCCTAGCAACTTCTTCTTAACATAAACATAACTTTCTGAAAGTAAAAACATAGCTTTACTTCAGACATGTCATTCAAAACACCATGTTAAGTGTGGGGGGAAAACTTGATCTCCCACTTGAAAGGGAAACCTTTGCAGGCTTTCTAGTAACTCATATGCATTTATAGGTTGCATTACAACAAATACTTTTTTGGGGGAGGTAATGACCTCATAAAATATGACAACAGACATTCAAAGTGTAATTAGTTTATCTCAATAGAAACGTTGAATGTAAAAACAGAGATGACAGCATGATGCTTTAATTGCGAACAGTCAGAATGACCACTATGGCCATTCTAATAAGTGAATTCTGGTAGTTCCCGTGTTAACAACCATTCAAGTAAAGCAAGAATGTCTCAAATTTCCTTTAATATTTACTCCTAGGATACTTTTAGCAGATCCAGACAGGTGGAGGAGGTTGAAGGTTCCATTTAGTTTTGGACTTCTTTACCTTATCAAAGATAACAAATTAACAAATGATCTCTGCAGCTAATTTTTAAAATGTTGCTCATTGCAGAAGCAGCTGTCTGAGTGAGCAGAAATTTCCAATTGCTAGAGTTTCTTTTACATTAAGCACATTTTTTTCATGCTGAAGTTATACAGTACACAGTTGGAGAACACCATAGTCAGCTTTGTTTGAGGGTAAACCGGTACAAATAGCTAATAACAGCTAAGTTAAGCTTACACCACAACAGAACATACAGGCAAATAGGTTCAGTACTTTCTGTTCAAAACAAGACAATAAATGATGTTGATAAGCAATTTCAGATCTACTGTAGTTTATTTGCAGAGAAAATAGAAGCAAGTCTTCAGGGCATTTCTTTAATTTTGCACACTAAATTTCCCATCTTACCATCAATCCGTGACTGATGTTTTGATTTTGACCTAATATTATGGATGTAGAAGCACACAAAATTGCTCTCAAGCAGGGGATTTTGACGTTTCCTTAAATGAATATTTAAAGCATGCATACCTGCGTCAGTATCATCAACCTATGAATAACTTTAACAGATCTACACATAGAGTTGAAGTGGAGCGTTTACCTTTTGTAGGTGTCTATGTCTTTTTATCGATAAAAAAAGTGAAACATTCTTATAGAGAAAGACTTTCGTGAACAATGAAAATTATTTGCAGGGACTCTCCTATTACAATTTTAATAGAAAGCTGAGTGGCAATGACAGTGGAAACAGGCATAAAATAAACACAACAATAGATCTGCTCAAACCACAGCACTAAACACTGCGGAGAGAAAGAAATAGTCCCTTCGTCTCTTGACCTCTTCCTGTGCTATTTGCACCATTGTCATTTTTGTCTTCCACCATGTGGTGCTTTCTCTGCCTCCAGTCATCCTATTCATCCACTGTTATTAGCTCATTACTGTTTAAAGAGCTCACATGGTCCAGGCCTACTTCTCAGGGAGAATCAACACCATGGGGGCAGGTGTGGGGACTGAGCAGATTGATGGAGTTAACAGGGAAAGAGGGCAAATGGCGCTTGATATTTGCAAGTGTATTTTTCCACTGAGGTAAAGAGGAGGCACAGAGGGTAATGATAAGCGTGTAATGTTGAATGCCCTGAATGTATATTCTCACCACATGCACCATATGAATGCAACCAATCCAACTCCCTCTCCAAGTCTGCTTGACACACTTCATTAATACTTTATGGAGTCATTCTCCAGGATAATACTATGTCAAAGTCGGCGGGTGGAACCAGCTGTGCAAAGGCTCCAGTGCAGTGCAATTCATTTGACAAGGTCCGGGAACACAGTGTCCTTTACCTCTTGGTTGTGGCGCAACATGGGTGGAAAATGTGATAAAGGTGACCTAGGATATACACTCACCGGCCACTTTATTAGGTACACTTATCCGACTGCTCGTTAACGCAAATTTCTTATCAGCCAATCACATGCCAGTAACTCAGTTCATCTATGCATGTAGACATGGTCAAGATGACCTGCTGCAGTTCAAATCGAGCTTCAGAATGGGGAAGAAAGGTCATTTAAGTGACTTTGAACGTGGCATATTTGTTGGTGCCAGATGGGCTCGTCTGAGTATTTCAGAATGCCTTGTTGAAGGTAGAGGTCAGAGGAGAATGGCCATACTGGTTCGAGCTGATAGAAAGACAACAGTAACTCAAATAACCACTCGTTACAACCGAGGTATGCAGAAGAGCATATCTGAACACACAACACGTCGAACCTTGAGGCGGATGGGCTACAGCAGCAAAAAAACATACCGGGTGCCACTCCTGTCAGCAGTGCCGGAGTGGGACTCCTTTTCACCCCTGGAGTTTCAAGCATTAGACCGGCCCACCTCAGTTCACGAATGACTATATTAAAATAACGTCATTTCCAATTCAGTTTCTAATGACACTATCAGGTCTTTTTCAAGGAAACAGCTGCTTTAGAATGTCAAATGTTTTTCATTTATATGAGAACATTAATGGGTAGCTAAATTTCCAACACTATTCTTTAAAACACCACTATGTCCTTTCCTGCAATATCTGAATATATATTCTGTGCAAAATTCTTTATAGATGCCCAGTCCTTTGTAACGGTGGTGACTCAAAAAAGAAAATAATTCTTGGTACACTTTGAGCCCATTAGTACCAACTGAGCATTGGGTCAACGCCACTGCCAACCTGAGTATTGTTGCTGACCATGTCCATCCCTTTATGACCACAATGTACCCATCTTCTGATGGCTACTTCCAGCAGGATAAAGCACCATGTCATAAAGCACAAATCATCACAGACTGGTTTCCTGACCATGACAATGAGTTCACTGTACTCAAATGGTCTCCACAGTCACCAGAACTCAATCCAATAGAGCACTTTTAAGATGTGGTGGACCGGGAGATTCGCATCATGGATGTGCAGCTGATAAATCTGCAGCAACTGTGTGATGCCATCATGTCAATATGGACCAAAATCTCTGAGGAATATTTCCAGTACCTTGTTGAATCTATGCCAAGAAGAATTAAGGCAGTTCTGAAGGCAAAAAGGGGTCCAACTCACTACTAGTAAGGTGTACCTACAGTAATAAAGTGGTGGGTGATTGTAAATTGCACTCTAAATTGTAAGCTGTAATTCTAATATAACTATAATATAGTTATAATATAACTACTACTACTACTACTACTCCTACAACTACTACCATTATTAATACATGAAGATAAAAGACCAAAGTTCATTGTGTTGCATAACAAAGCTGAATGTACAGTACTAAAATGTGTAAATATGCTGTAAATGGTGTGAAAGGTACTGTAGGTTATAATGGGCTTTTGTCAATTTAGAGTTTAATGAGCTTTTTTTGTAACTAGATTGTGCTCAAATGGTTCATTTGGTTTGACATTTTAAATGAAGTAGTTTTGATACAGTATATTTTTGAATGTCTAATATTTCATGTGATTTGAGCAATGATATTTTTTAATAGTGCACATTTGTTGTACAGCAGAATCAAGAGTTAAATCTTCAACACTTGAGAAAATATGGTGTTCGATTGTAGAAAGACTGCACATTTTGAAAGAAGATAAAAAAAGAAAGAATTTGATTTGAGAACTTGTTTCATTATAATGCATATTTTGCATGCCATAAGCTGAAGGATGAGGCAAACTTACAAGAAGATGGATAAAATGGTCATTGAACACAAAAATAAATAAATAAATAAAATAAAAATATTATATATAAGGATATTTTTAAATTAGATATATTTGCCTTTTTTGCGTTAAAAAAATCGTAATATAACAAGACCTTTTTTAAATAAGCTATATAAAATGGCCCCCATCATTTGGAAATGAGATAAAAGTGTTCACCAGTTTACCTCACCAGACTATGAGCTTGTTCCCCGGGGATAAGCTTAAACCATAAAACCCAATCCTCATCCTCCTTCTGCTCTTTCCCGCTCTTCCATCCTCCATCCATGTCCAGTATCTGGAGGGGATGCAGTGGATGGAGGACCTTGCAGAGCCCCTGACAAACCTGAGCCAGTGAAGCAGGAACCTGTCAGGGCTATTTTTACTGCCGGCGCCCCTGGGGCTTCACTAAGCTCTTCTGCGCTCTCTGTCTCTCATCTCTCTTTCTCTCTGCTCGTTGTTGCTCATTTCTGAGACCAGTACGACTTCAATTTCAGTGCACCTCAGGAAGTTTCATGTTTATTGTTTCTGCCTGACAATATTGTAAATTTCAGTGCAATGTGATATATATTCATTGACTTTTATACTAATGATAAAAAATGTCCATGTACTCCACGCAAAAACAACTGCAAAATATGACCCAGAATGCTGGGATGAAAGATATAAGTTACATAAGAGATTCTGTATAGCTACGTTAACTTTTCAACTCCTGTACACGCCAGTTAACTCTCAGTAGAATACACTCAAAACTATTTTGTTTGCTATTTGTTCAAACTACTTTCTTAAAGTGAGCTGAAACACAATTCTTTAGTTTTTTTTGGGAACAACTTAATTGTTTTATGTTCAATCCACCTAAATTCATATAAAAAACTTATAAGCCAACTAAATTTCTTAATATTGTGCCATCTCAAATCGATTGTGTGGAACCCAGCATTTTTTTTACAGTCTGACTGTTTATAGAATAAGACATGCAGTATAAAGAGTTGCATATAGTGAGTATTTTGTCTGTTGAGAGAACATCAAAATAAAGTGTTAGCAGAAATTATGCAGGACATTTACTAATACTTACTGTCAGCTACATGATATATATGCAAAGTCACATGTCTAAATGGGTTCAGTGTTTTCGGCAACTATGGCTGTGTTTGCTTATTTCCTTACTAGTAGGTGTGCAAAAAGCAGAAGGCAAGCGATTGAATCACCAAACAAAAAAAAAAAAAAAAAAAAAAGATTAGGTGAAAATTACCTTAATCCTCGCCAGATTCAGCCGTACATATACTTCATTTGCCTAGATATGTGCCTACTTACCTACAACATAATATGAGAACACAGTACAGTATGTGAAGAAAGAAGTGCGTTCAAAACTTCAGTAATCATGAAATTGTAAGTGCCCGGATGCCCTCCTGCTTCTGTCCAGATTCTGGAGTATTCATCAGGTTACTTATCTATCCCAGGAGGCCATGGCAAAGTATTCGGCATGAAGGAGAAGAAGAGACGTCATAATATTGCAGAAAAACAGGACGCAGACATTTTGAAATGTAAGTTATTGGAAAACAAAAAAACTCTTCCCTGAGTTAAATCACATTTGTTGAGATACTGTGCGGTGTAAATATGCTTTATTGTATAATACCATTATATTTGATTATTTTGTTATATATCTAAAAAATAATTATGTGGAAACTTAAAAGGCACCTAGTTTACCCCTTTTCCCAGATTTAAGATAAGTCTTTTGTGTCTCCAGAATGTATCTGTAAAGTTTCAGCTCAAAACACCCATCATATTATTTATTATACCTTTCAGAGATTTCTATTTTATAACGCTGAGCATCAAGTAGTGGTTTTTGTGAACTGTGCCTTTAAGGCTAGTCCTCCCCACCCACCGTTCCCACGTGCCTGTCAGAGGCTGCCTCAGACAACAGACAGACATGAAGGAAGAAGATCTCATGTAACATTTGTGAGAAATACTACAGTAAGAACTTTACCAATGAGTATTTGATGCATTTGTTGTGGAGTTGCAAAGATGAGTTACACACAATGTCGTTACACACGCAAGTTCACGCACACACATACACAGAAACACACACACACAGACAGCGCGCGCATTTAGCTTTGCACTGTTTTTGCACGCAAATGTGACAGGATACACGTTAATATCCACTGCTATATGGATATCCGTTTTGTTAATGTACAAAATAAAACTGATTTAACATCAACAAACCGGGATGGAAGCATCTTCTTTTATAATTGTACTGACATGCGGCTGTGCTGATGAAGTAAAGCTGAAGTAAAATACTGTAATTCATTACTAACATTTTAAACTTGTAAAACTCACTCTTGATCACATTTTATGATGATTGATGATCCTTGCAAACTGAACAGATATTTTATTCCAGGTTGCTTTGCGCATGTCCTGTCTTGTTGATATGATTATACACATTACTACGGAGACATGTTAATACGCAGCTGTCAATCAATTCAGTGGGCAGGGAAACCCCGCTCCTACGTCAAGTTGTGGTCGTTCTCAAAACACTCCAATTGGTCCACCTTTTTTATGTTGTTAAATTTAATAAAAAGGACTGGGTGTGTTTATATCACCCCAATATGACAGTATATACACTATACCTACACATGTGTATTTCCAAACAGCTTGAAAAGTAGATTTTTCACCATAGGAGCCCTTTAAGTGAGCACACAACATTACATTTCAAATGTGAATTTACATAAACAAAAAGTAGATTATTAAAAGTCTGACATAAATATACAAGACCACTTACTATCATTCAGCTTAGTCTTACAGTGAAGCTATAATGTGGATTTAATTTACTTTAATGCAGACTATGATATTTGTCATCATGCTAATTGAAAAGGACTGGTTAGAAAATGCATATTCAACTACCTATGAAATTGTTTTAAAATGGACAAGCTCAAATGTTTTAAACACAGTTAACATCTGTATTTATCATTGTCTACTTGTTATTAGATTGAAAAAAATGCATTTGGTGTAAACAGAGCCTACATGTGCATTTTCTTGCAGAGTATTAGTAGACTCTTGGGTTAGGGTAGAATAAGTTGACAAGTTAAGC
The DNA here is from genome assembly GCF_903798145.1 of Danio aesculapii. Taxonomy (NCBI): domain Eukaryota; kingdom Metazoa; phylum Chordata; class Actinopteri; order Cypriniformes; family Danionidae; genus Danio; species Danio aesculapii. Next base: position 44,455,582 of record NC_079441.1, on the reverse strand, counting down.
GTATAATCAGTACAATGTCTGTTGAGAAATCAACAATGTAATGTTAGCACATATTAGGCTGACAATTCTCTAATGACCATTTTGTTCATGTAAAACGTGTATTCTATTCAATGGAATATTTAAATAAGACCATAAAAATAATAAACTTATAAAGAAGGTTACTTACAACATTATCTTCACACTGAACAGAACAAGAAACTTCACCCAACCAGCCACAATCCAATATGCTTTTTTATTGTTTTTAGTTTAGTTCAGTTTATTAATAAGACTGGTTTTCATTTACTGATGTGTGTCATCATTGTATGTACACTCACCAGTCACTTTATTAGATATGCCTTATTAGTACCGGGTTGGACTCCCATTTTGCCTTCAGTACTGCCTTAATCCTTCGTGGCACATATTTAACGAGGTACTGGAAATATTCCTCAGAGATTTTGGTCCATACTGACATAATAGCATCACACAGTTGCTGCAGATTTGTCAGCTGCACATTCATGCGAACCTCCTGTTCCACCACATCACAAAGGGGCTCTATTGGATTTAAATCTTGAGGCCTTTGGAGTACAGTGAACTCATTGTCATGTTGAAAAAACCAGTCTGAGGTGATTTGCGCTTTATGACATGACGTGTTATCCTGCTGGAAGTAGCCTTAGAAGATGGGTACACTGTGGTCATAAAGAAATAGACATGGTCAGCAATAATACTTAGGTAGCCTGTGACATTGACACAATGCTCAATTGGTACTAATAAGCCCAAAGTGTGCCAAGAAAATATCCCCCACTCCATTACACTACTCCCACCAGCCTGATCCGTTGATGCAAGGCAGAATAGATCCATGTTTTTTTATGATTTTGATGCCAAATCTATTGTCCAATTTTGGTTAGTCTGTGCGAATTGTAGCCTTAGTTCCCCTTCATATGGGAACTTCAACGTGTGTCTGTTATTAAACAGACTTTTGGGAGTGCTTTAGACGACCAATCACATCTGAAGATAAGAAAACGGGCCAATGAAATGCCAATTGAATTGGCGGAGCTTAGCTCCACAGCTGAAACTGATGAGCCAATTAGGGCTATATCAGTCAGCTGCTGGAGCCAGCTCATCAGAATTGTTGCTTCAGACCCGATCTGAGACTGAAGAACCCTTCTGCTGAGCTGACTTCCAACATTGAAGAAAGCATTATTCTCACCAGTGCGAGGGAAGACGTTCTAGCGGCGGTCGAGCTGGGTTTCCCGTCCCCTTGGCGTTTCGCTGGTGACCTGAAAGAGCAGTTTGTTAAAAGAGCAGAATTCCCTAAGAGAGCACACGGTCGTGCAGCGCGTCTTTTTAAAGATGTCGTTTCGACCGTGCGTTTCTGGATGCGGTGGTTTCCTCTCCCCGGATGACAGGCACGAGTACTGCGTCACATGCTTGGGGGTCCAACATGTTGATGCGGTGCTCGCGGACAGTTCTTGCCCGCATTGCGATGGCTTGACTGTTGCGCAACTGAGGTCGCGGCGAGCTCTTTTATTAGGGCAAGTCACCCCTGCTGCTCCCCGCCAAGCGGTTAGCACTCGGGCAGGCCTGAGGGTTACAGTGGGGGCTAATCCGTCGCCTTCGGGCCCGCGGACCCCTCGCTCCTCGTCAGTGCGCTCTGTTTCTGCTTCGAGTGTTAGCGCTGGTCCATCCTCTGGGTTGGCCGCGCTCTCATTAGATGACACCGGGGACGTGATGTCCATCGCTGCATCGGAGGGCGGGCTGACATGCTCTGATGAAGATCCGGACCCCCTGCCACCCTCCGGGGTTATCAGTGAGGTTTCGGATCTGGAGTCGGACATGTTAGCCGTGTTATTCCGGGCTGCTTCGGCCGTGGGACTGGAGATGGCTTGTCCCCCAGAACCGCGGCCGGACCGCTTAGATGGGTGTTACGTGGGGGTGAAGAAGGCGAAGCCTTTTAGACCCCCCGTCCCCTTCTTCCCGGAGGTACACAGAGAGCTCACGCAGGCATGGAGGGCACCTTTTTCTGCCCGGTCCTCGTGCGCTCCCGCTCTCACCTCCCTCGATGACGGAGCGGCCAGGGGTTATGAGGCGATTCCCCAGGCGGAGCGTGCTCTGTCCGCAGAGCTGCTCCACTCGGAGAGGTCCGCCCTCACTCCCTTCCAAAGCGTGCAGGTTATCTGAGTCTCTCACGGCCAGAGCCTGCACTGCTGCGGGCCAGGCCACCTCCGCTCTGCACGCTATGGCCACCTATCAACGCTACCAAGCCGAGAAGCTGGCCAAGATGCAGGAGGGCGGTTCTCCCCCAGGCTTGCTGCATGAGCTCCGCACGGCAACCGATTATGCTCTCATGACTATTAAATCGGCTGCTCGTGCCCTGGGGAAGACGATGGCCACATTAGTGGTCCAGGAATGCCACCCCTGGCTGAGCTTGGCGATATGAGAGACGTTGACAAAGCTTGCTTTCTTAACGCTCCCGTATTCCAGGCTGGCCTTTTCGGCGACACCGTCGGGGAGTTCACCCAGGAATTCTCCGCGGTGAAAAGCAGTCCAAGGCGAGGGGTGAGGTCATCTATCAGCGGGCTCGAAAAACTGCTCCTCCCGCTGCCCCTTCCGCTGCGGTTGCTCTTCGCCGAGGGCGTCCACCCGCGGCTTCATCTGCTCCGCTTCGCTGCCCGCTCCGGCCAGGCGGCAATGCCGAGCCTCCCGCGGGACTGCAACGCCCCCGCCCCAGGGCGCCGCTAAGTCCAGTAAACGGACCGCGAAGCGTTCCTGGGACGGGCCATTCGGAAAAGAGGGGACCTGCTCTTTCCTCGGTGGGGGGCCGAGGATTATTAAATCAGTCCACAACGACTTTAAACTCCTCGCTGCCGGCCCCTGGGCTGGCGGCAACCAAATTTCCAAAAGAGCAGTTTCCTCTCTCTCCGGATGCGCGAGCCCGAGTACTGCCAGTCTGGGACGCTCCGCCTTTCAGCTCGCAGCACCGGGACCCTTCGCCTCAGGCCCTCAGAGTGCAGCAGGACGGACTCCTTTCTCTCACTCTGGCCTCACCGCGGGATCCAGGGAGGAAGGTAAGAGAAATTCTCTTATTTTCAGCTCTTCCCCGGGACGCACCGCTTCCCGGGATGAGCACTCCCATCCCGAGCTGCCCCTCCGCTGGCACGTCAGTGATCGCTCCGATGGTGCCATTAGCGCGCGCTCTGCCAGCCTGGTTAGCGCTGCCCAGCGCATCGCGGTGGCTCATACGGACGGTCAGACTCGGCTATGCGATTCAGTTCGCTATTCGCCCTCCCAAGTTCACGGGTGTCCTTTTCACGAGGGTGATCCCCGTGAGCGCCCCTGTCTTGCGAGAGGAGATTGCGGTCCTCCTGGCGAAGGACGCAATCAAGCAGGTCCCTCCAGCCGAGATGGAGTCCGGGTTCTACAGCCCGTATTTCATCGTGCCCAAAAAAGAGCGGGGGGTTAAGACCAATCCTAGATCTGCGCAGACTGAACTGTCATTTACACTAAATGCTTTCAGAATGCTTACGCAGAAACGCTTGCTTCAGAGCGTCCGTCCACAAGATTGGTCTGCAGCCATAGACCTGAAGGACGCGTATTTTCATGTCTCTATTCTTCCACGCCACCGCCCTTTTCTCCGGTTTGCGTTCGAAGGACGAGCGTGGCAGTACAAAGTCCTCCCCTTCGGGCTCTCTCTGTCTCCGCGGGTTTTCACCAAGCTCGCGGAGGGTGCTCTGCGCCACTGCGGCTTGTGGGCATCCGCACACTCAACTATCTCGATGACTGGCTCATTTTAGCCTCCTCTCGCGATCAGTTGATTATGCACAGAGTCAAAGTGCTTCGGCACCTCGACCAGTTGGGGTTTCAGGTCAACCGAGGGAAGAGCAAACTTTGCCCTGTGCAGAGGATCTCTTACCTCGGGCTGGAGCTGGATTCGGTTGCTATGGTTGCGCGCCTCTCCGAGGAGCGCGCCAGGCTAATGCTTTCCTGTGTAACGAGCTCCACAGGAAAATAGTGGTCCCACTGAAATGTTTTCAGAGGCTCCTGGGGCATATGGCATCCGCAGCCGTGGTCTCGCCGCTCGGTTTGCTTCATATGAGACCACTTCAGCGTTGGCTTCGCGATCGAGTCCCCAGACGGGCATGGCGTGCGGGTACGCACCGGGTGAACATCACTCTGCTGTGTCTCCGCACCCTCAGCCCCTGGACGGATCTGGCTTTTCTACGGGCCGGAGTGCCCCTAGGGCTAGTATCCAGGCATGTTGTCGTAATGACACATGCCTCCAGCACGGGCTGGGGGGCCGTGTGCAACGAGCATGCAGCCGCGGGTTCGTGGTCCGGACCCCGCCTGCATTGGCATATCAACTGCCTGGAGCTGTTGGCAGTGTATCTGGCTCTCCGCCGCTTTTTTCCGGTGTTGGAGCAGAAACACATGCTGGTCAGGACGGACAGCATGGCGGCGGTGGCTTATATCAACCATATGGAGGGTATGCGCTCTCGCCGCATGCCTCAGCTCGCTCGCCGTCTGCTCCTTTGGAGTCACACGCGGCTGAAATCACTGTGTGCCATTCACATCCCGGGCGAGCTCAACCGTGCAGCCGATGCGCTTTCACGGCAGCTAGTGTCCCGAGGAGAGTGGAGACTCCACCCCGATTCGGTCCAGCTGATATGGGCGCGCTTTGGGGAAGCCCCAGATCGATCTGTTGCTTCCACCGAGAACGCACATTGCCAGCTGTTTTATTTCCTGACCGAGGCCCCCCTCGGCACGGATGCACTGGCTCACAGCTGGCCATCGGGCACGCGCAAATATGCGTTTCCCCCAGTGAGCCTAATCGCACAAACTTTGTGCAAAGTCAGGGAGGACGAGGAGCAGGTCTTGTTTGTTGCGCCCCTCTGGCCCAACCGGACCTGGGTTTCGGAGCTCACACTCCTCGCGGCGGCCCCTCCTTGGCGCATTCCCCTAAGGGAGGACCTCCTCTCTCAGGGACGGGGCACCATCTGGCACCCACGCCCAGATCTCTGGAACCTCCACGTGTGGTCCATAGACGGAGCGCGGAGGACTTTGGTGACTTACCGCCCGCGGTACTTAACACCATCACTCAGGCTAGAGCACCCTCTACGAGGCATGCCTACGCCCTGAAGTGGAGTCTATTCTCTGAGTGGTGCGCTTCTCCCCGAGAAGACCCCCGAACTTGCCGGATTAGCATTGTGTTATCCTTCCTTCAGGATAAGCTGGAGCGTAGGCTGTCACCCTCCACACTGAAGGTTTACGTGGCGGCATCTCCGCTCATCATGACGCGGTGGATGGCAACACGCTCGGGAAGCATGATCTAATCATCCGATTCCTCAGAGGCGCGCGGCGATTAAATCCATCCCGCCCCCCTCTCATGCCCTCTTGGATCTCTCTTTAGTCCTGGTGGCTGCAGAGAGATCTGTTTTAGCCACTCGATTCTGTATTCTGTCATTATGACAGCTCTGCTGATCGCATTGGCGCCATTCAAGAGAGTTGGGGATCTGGAGGCATTTTCGGTCAGCGAATCGTGCCTTGAATTCGGGCCGGGTTACTCTCACGTTGTCCTGAGACCCCGACCTGGCTATGTGCCCAAGGTTCCTACCACCCCATTTATAGATCAGGTGGTGAACCTGCAAGCGCTGCCTGCGGAGGAGGCAGGCTCAGCCCAAACTCACTGCTTTGTCCCGTTCGCGCTTTGCGCCTTTACGTGGAACGAACGCAAAATGTAAGATCATGTGAACAGCTCTTTATCTGTTATGGTGGCCGGCAGAAGGGAAGTGCCGTGTCAAAACAGAGGTTGGCCCACTGGTTAGTTGATGCCATCGCCCTCGCTTATCAATGCCAGGGCGAGCCGCGCCCTCCTAACGTGAGAGCGCACTCCACTAGAGGTGTCGCTTCCTCATTGGCGTTAGCACGCGGCGCCTCTCTCACAGATATCTGCAGAGCTGCGGGTTGGGCGACACCTAACACATTTGCGAGGTTTTATAACCTCCGAGTGGAGCAGTTTTCTCCCGGTTATTGGGAAATCCCAATCAATCGGGGGAGAATTAAGCTCGGTGTCACAAACGCTTGCTGCGCCAGGCTCCCTAAACCGGAGATGCGTGCGCTTTTTCCTATTCTACTAGTAAGTTTCCCTTCCCAGGCGAACCCTAGAGAATTCCTCCGAGGCCCCCAGCATCGACTCAGCGGAGGAGTCGAGTGCATGGCTCAGTGTGCGGTTGGTATGCCCATTAGGTCTACACGCATATTGAGGATCGGTGCCAGCTATGTGCATCCCCATTTGGTGATGTCATATGCATTATTACCACGGTGTGTTCCCCCTTATTAGGCGGTCCCGTGTCTTCCCTAAACCGCTAACCAGCTTATCATATGTAGCACTCCCCCTCATTAGGGCTAGTCCATATGTCTCCTTACCATCAGGTCTCCCCTTTTAGGGTAGCAGGTGGTCTCCGCTGCGTCCTCCCCCTTCGGGGACTGGCACGCTTTCCCAACGTACTGTCGTGTTTCCAAAATCCCTAGTCTATATTAGCTAGGTAAAAGCACACTTACGACCCCTGATTTAAAACTTTTATTCCCATGTAATGGTAATATGTTGGGCCTAGGGGTCGTTGGAAGGTTGCGCTCTTGGTGATGTCAGTGCGCTCACGCTTTGGCTTGGCAAACTACACATCAGAGACGCGACAGGCTTAGCTGCTGTGGCGCTTTCCATACAGTCTCCCAAAAGTCTGTTTAATAACAGACACACGTTGAAGTTCCCATATGAAGGGGAACGTCCTGGTTACGTACGTAACCCACGTTCCCCGAATAGGGAACGGAGACGTGTGTCTCCACTGCCACAGCACCTGAGTCTCCAGCTGGGAGCTGAGCGATCGGCTCTTCAGCAGGCAAATTCTGATGAGCTGGCTCCAGCAGCTGACTGATATAGCCCTAATTGGCTCATCAGTTTCAGCTGTGGAGCTAAGCTCCGCCAATTCAATTGGCATTTCATTGGCCCGTTTTCTTATCTTCAGATGTGATTGGTCGTCTAAAGCACTCCCAAAAGTCTGTTTAATAACAGACACACGTCTCCGTTCCCTATTCGGGGAACGTGGGTTACGTACGTAACCAGGACGTTTTCCTGTTCTTAACTGACAGGAGTGGCACCCGGTGTGGTTTTCTGCTGCTGTAGCCCATCTTCCTCAAGGTTGGACGTGTTGTGTGTTTGTAGTTGCTCTTCTGTGTACCTCAGTTGTTTAAGTTACTTACTTAAGTATTGTTTATTTGAGTTACTGTTGCCTTTCTATCACCTGGAATCAGTCACCTCTGATCTCTGGCATCAACAAGGCATTTGCGCCCATTATTTTTCTGACTTTTCTCTGTAAACCCTAGAGATGGTTGTGTGTGAAAATCCTAGTAGCTCAGCAGTTTCTGAAATACTCAGACCAGCCTGTCTGGCACCAACAACCATGCCACGTTCAAAGTCACTTAAATCACCTTTCTTCAACATTTTGATGCTCAGTTTCAACTGCAGCACATCATCTTTATCATGTCTATATGCCTAAATGCTTTGAGTTACTGCCATGTGATTGGCTGGTTAGAAATTTGCGTTAAAGAGCAGTTGGACAGATGTACCTAATTAAGTGGCCGGTGAGTGTAGTGTATGTTGCAGCTACACTCATATAGATGTAAAAAACCCTTATAGAAAAAAAAAACACTTAGCTCCACTGACAGCTGCATGCTAGACAAAACAATGTCTCAAGTGGCCGTTTATATGATTACCTGTGTCAGACAATTATAACTTTTTTTTTTTTCTCACAATTTAACAATTGTTCAAGTCTCAAGAGCAAATACAGCACGTTCTGAAACTTTTTGAAGAAATGTGAACTGCTTAACCATTTTTGGTTAAGGCAGAACTAATCCTATTAAAGCCACAATCATTTATGGACTTTCAATCCTTGCAAGGTCTTTCTATCATATCTTTCACCATGGCCTGTGCTGGCATAACTGTGTCTGGAATTGAAGAGCAGTTTTGCAGTTGGTTTGTCAGGCAGAGATTTCCATGACATTGATGCAGTAGCTCAGAGGCTTCAGCGTGGATGGGAAGGAGAAACTCCCTGACAGCTATGCTCAAAGGACAATCCGGTAACTACTTTTCTTCACCTATTAAAAGTTTCTCTCCAAGGGTTAAAACATTGTTTCCATCAGCTCACAAAGCTGCGCGAGAGGGGCTCCCTCACCTTGTTATAACACCGCCTGATTCCAGAAACATTCCTCAGAAGTTAAATGTTATTGATGTGAGTTACCATACGTATGTACTGGTTACTATGTACCCCCTTGAATTATTAGCCCCTTTGTTTGTTTTTTCCCCTAATTTCTGTTTAACGGAGAGAAGATTTTTTCAACACATTTCTAAACATAATAGTTTTAATAAATCATTTCTGATAACTGATTTATTTTATCTTTGCCATGATGACAGTAAATAATATTTGACTAGATATTTTTCAAGACACTTATATACAGTTTAAAGTGACATTTAAAGGCTTAACTAGGTTAAATAGGTAACTAGGCATGTTAGGGTAATTAGGCAAGTTATTGTATAACGATGGTTTGTTCTGTAGACTATCGAAAAAATATATAGCTTAGAGGCTAATAATTTTGACCTTAAAATTGTTCTTAAAAATTAAAACTGCTTTTATTCTAGCCAAAATAAAACAAATAAGACTTTCTCCAGAAGAAAAAATATTATCAGACATACTGTGAAAATTTGCTTGCTCTGTTAAACATCATTTACAATATTTAAAAGAGAAAAAAATCTAAATTAAAAATCTTGTAGCTATAATTATACCTTTAATCTTAATAGTTATTAACTTTTGAACTGTAAATATAATCACATTTTATGGTTGCTTTTAGAGGTATTCTTTCAGATTGTTTCTGTTCTTTTTTATTGTACTGTATTCACGTGTTCAAGCTGTCTAGTTGTAAAGTGTCTGCAACCACTACTTTTTGTGTGCTTGTGATCTGGGTTGAGAATTGGTTTACATGGCATTACCTTCATTAATTTCAGGTGTATTTAATTTTAAAGAATACCCTGCGTATCAATAATTGTATGGCTTAGTATAACATAAATGAGGTGTCCTAAGGAAATATGAAGTAGAAACCCGATAGAAGATTTATATTGTTTAAAATAAATCCACATTTGTGTTAGACAATTAGAGCCATTGTTTTGTGCAGTGTGTGATGTTAAATTGATGAATTGATGCATTCTGTGAGCCACTGCCTGTAGCTGTTTGATTTGTTTTAACACAACTCCAAAAAAAAAAAAATAAATAAAAAGTTAGATGACACAATTTAATGCTTTTGATTTTTATTAAATCAACCAATCAACTTACAGCTTAAACTTTTTTTTGCTCTATTCTCATCTCTATGAATACAATGAATATATACATTGCTTCACTTTTGGTGTTGTCCATCTGAAAATTACAAGCAAAAGCCACGCAATGAATATGTTTACATGGACACCATTAATCTGATTTTAATACGATTAAGACAATACTCTGATTAAGAGACTACCATGTAAACAGAGAATTTTGATTAATTTAATCAGACTAAAGTCATAATCGAACTAAACAAAAATGGAATTAAGATGTGGAGTATGCTGATTTTAGTCGCATTGTTGAAGTGCAGTACAGACATGTAAACACATTAATCAAACTATTACCATCGTGTAGAATTTTGCGACAGGACAGTGTATACACAAACGGCTGTTTGATACTATTCTCTGTACCTACCGAGTCAGTGAAGGACCACAGACACCTGCCTCGTCAAATGCAGAGGGTTTTTTCCCCCATACGGCGTGCGGTATCAAATTCCATTTAAACAACACTCTTCCAGCAGTTCATACTCGCATCCAATATCTCGTTTGTCACGGGGGAATGCATGAAATGTTCCCGAATGAAAATGAAAGTGCCAAACTGCAGTTAAAGTCAACAAATTAAAATTGAAACACCCGAAATTACATGAAACTCCTGAGGAAATGTGGATAGAGTGGTGACGCAATGATGTTAATTGAATTATGTGCTATAACATGTAAAACAGGATCATGAAAGGAACATTAAAAAAGCAACTCATGTAAACATCTTAATCATATTATTGTCTTATTCAGATTAAGGCAAACCATTCGATTACTGATGTCCATGTAAACATAGTCTATGTGGCATTGTATCAGTACTCTGTACTCCCGGTTGTGTTGCACATACAATAGAAACAGAATGACAGTCAGCAGGTGTGTAACCATTTGTCATCATCAGAAATAATGGTGGTCCCCCACAATCCAATATATGTACAAAAGAATGTCATTTATTTTTTAAACATATTAACAGACATCATTTGCATTATATTAAGGCATGCAATAGGGGTGTTTGGTTCCGGGTATTTTGCAATCGACTCTATTTACATTCACTTAAAATAGTGCAAGGATTAAACATGCGGTATCATATCACGCTTTACACAATGCTACTACGTCAATTGCAGCTTTACATTGCGCAGTTCTCCTCTGGTCAGACAAAACCAGCAGTTTAATCTGCAGTCAAAATAAAAGAGTTATCAGCCGAAATTTTAACAGAAGATTTTAATGGTCTGGTTTAGATAATTTAGAAAATTACATTTCAGTCGTGGAGACAGAATGTTAAAACATCAGTTTATCATCGAAATGTTTAATGAAAAGATGTGTAGCAGTTCATTAACAATGAAAAAACTATTAAGCCAACGTTTTAAAAAATCATAAACAAGTCTAAATATCTTCTTAATATAAATGTTGGATACTTGAGTACTAGGCCTACCAAGTGAACAAAATAATCTGGAGTAGCGGACAGTCACACAAGGCATGTCCCAAATCTGCGCTTTTTCATTTCTTTATTTTTTTTAACAGCAACAGATGCTCCGGCCGATCTATAAACAAAATAGCTAGATTTTCAATTTGATTTAATGACCAGTTAAATATTAAAACCCATACACAAAATGTTTAACTTAAATAATTAACAAACCTAAAATAAAAAAATAAAAGCAGCACAGCAGACCTGAAAATGTCTTACTGCTCTCTCTAGTAAATGCGATTTTTTTTTAAACTGTACTTTTAAATAGTCTATTATATCACTGTTTGTTTTGTGCAATTTGTTCATTGATTCAATAAGGTTATGTTAATGGAACATCATACAAAAAGGATAAGAAAATGAGTTAATCAGACCTGTTTTTGAACAAAACCTTAGCTATATTTTTATTTAAAAATCCTCTTTTTGAAACTAATTTCATTTGGTAAATATATATATATATATATATATATATATATATATATATATATATATATATATATATATATATATATATATATATATATATATATATATATATATATATATTTTATTTTTTTAGTTATCTACAAAATAAACAAAAAGAATGGATATTAGACGTGAAAAAAAGTGCGTTCAGGGCTAAAACAAAACCACAACCACATGTACTGTCTGATTTTGTGTCAATAAATAAATCTTGGCTACTTTTGTCATTATGATTAGTGTTTTATTCATTTATTTATTTATTCGTGAAATTGGCATGTGTTAAATAAAATCTTTACTTGAGCATATAGCAGCAGCCAATAACATAACATCTAATTTTACCTGCAGTGCTAATATAAGACATCGATACGCAAACAGTATCCAATCCAAAATCACACACATACTTTATTTCAAATTACACATCACACTTGACATCACAGGCAGATCATCTTTAAAACCAAACTGCAAAAAGGTTTGCCTTATTTGAAAGTAAAAGCAAACTTCATTCCACAGCACTGTTTATAATAGCCTAGAGTGCTGGTGGTCGTGAAATTCAAAAGCAAAAGCGTAAAACGTGTGAACATGTATTCAAAGTGGGCGCCTTCAGTGTTTATCATTCTCGAGAATGAGCATTAAATGAATCTTTTGGAGTCGACTTCCCATCTGTAGCATGCAAGTAATGAAGGATCCCTTTACGTTTGAATGTTTTTAAATACTTTATAAGGTCAGTGTTCATCTTTATGTTAAGGGTAGGTTATGTTAAGGGTAGATTTTATCTCTCCAAAAAGACGTTGCCAGTTGTACACTGCCCACATCTTTTTCGAAAAGCACTGCAGCAATGTACTTTATACATATTTTTACAGTAGGATACAAAAGAGAGAAACAATAAAATAAATAGTGTTTTTGAGGAAAAGAGTGAACCAATTTATTTCCAAAAGGGGAATATTTGATTTCTTACCACAGACAGATACATTGGATTGAGGACAGATGATTTTTGCCAGCCACAAGACTCCCGACACCGACAGAAAGGCAGTCTATGTTGAATTTGTGCTTTTGAAGCCTGATTGATTGGTCAGGCAGACTGTTCTGTGAGAGGTAAGACCAGACCTGATTGAAAGTCTGTTGTGAACACATTGTGAGAGACCAGTCTGTAATTTTCCACTAGTAAAGGTTGACTTTTTTTTAAGCCGTTGAGTTTCCAGAACCTGCTTGAATGTATTGGCGAAAATGCCATTGGGGTGTGATGTGTTTGTGTGTGTGTTTGAGGAAAATGGGAGGGAATAGGGTCACCATGGCCAGTAGTTTGGAAAGGAAAACTTTAGAGTTTTTCTGCGAAAAGAAAAAAAAGGGAGAGAGGTATTGCAGAGAGTTGCATGTGGGTGGTGGGTGTTTGTGAGATCGAGGTGGTGAGAATTGACTCCTGAAGGTTGTTGTCTTGTCTGTGAAAAAAATGGGAAAGTCATAATGCACTACGAGGAGGTGGAGGATGGGAGAGGTGAATGTCTTGAGCAGTTTTCAAATGTTTTAAGCGCTGTCGATTGTGTTGTGATAGTGTAATGCTTTGATGGTGGAAACATTGGCAAAAAGAAAAAGAGCAGTGAGTCATACAGTACCTACTCAGGTCAGTGCCTTGTCTCTGTACTTCAGTGTTCCTGAAGAGTGTGAGGTGGCCATGGGTTAAAGAATGTTGCTTTTGCTGGCCTGGAGAAAGATCAGGAGCTTGATCTTGTGGGGGCATGATTGTGACGTAGCGCCTGTTGTTGGTGTCTGGGGGCAAATTCTCTTGCATACACCGACAACAGTTCATGAAACTGGGCTCGGCTCAATCAGAAGCACAGCTGAAAGCTTCCATCATCCAGGTTAAGTTTCTGGAGGAGTTTATGAGCTCACAGAGCTGGGTGCACCTCTGAAAGGATCTAGTGGACTCAGACACTGCTCCAAACGAATCAACGCTGTTTTTCAGCCTTCATAAAGCACATAAACACTGTTATTTTCTTAATAAAATCCATGTTAGCCATTTAGCAACAAAGCTACAGTCACCGGGCAGACAGAAGCCCTGCCCATCACACGAATCTGTGTCTGTTCTGAAGTATATTTGACATGCAAATGAAGCGAGTAAACTCAAATGTTTACGCATCTATTTATGCGCAAATAGCGCAATTTATATGCACGTTCCGTGTATGGTGTGAACACAGCAACATGCTGCGTTCACACCAGATGCGGAAGATGCGTCAAACGCGAGTGATTTACATGTTAAGTCAATGTGATACGCGCAAATGGCGTGGCGCGAATGGCATGAATTGTGCGGTGCGAATGGCGCGGCGCGAATTGAGCGTTTTGTGCTTTTGACACGCTAAATGCGCAAATTGCTCAGTTAAAAAATCGGAACTTCTGCAGACATTCGCGCTGCGTTAACCAATCAGGAGCTTGGTCTTGCGATGGAGTGATGATGTAGCGCCTGTTGTTGGTGTCCCGGGGGAAAATCCTCCTGCCTACACTGACAACAGTTCATCAACCTGGGCTCGGCTCAGTCAGAAGCACCGCTGAAAGCTTCCATCATGCAGGTTAAGTTTCTGGAGGAGTGAATGAAGTGCATTTAACACGCAAATGAAGTGGATTTTCACGTGCGAATTAAGCGAGTAAACTCAAATGTTCACGCGTCTATTTACGCACCAATATCGCGACTTATCTGCGCGCTCCGCGTCTGGTGTGAACACAGCATTATACACATCATAACAGACTTGTGAAAAGGGTCCATTGTTAATTCAACATTTTTGGCATTATTAACATGTTACACTGCATTTTTACACTGTTGATTTTACTTTTTTTGATAAAAGATTGTGTTGAATTTAAACAAACTGATTGAATTGAGTAATGTTCAACTTCATTTGCTTGTTTAAATTCAAACCAAATAAATTGTTTACAACCACTTGACTAAAAAAAGTTTTGTAAATCCAAGGAATCATTTTTGAATCATTTTCTTTCAGTGTATGTTATGATATAATAGCACAATCTATTGTGATTGGTCTATCACTATAGTGAGCACTGAAACCCCCCTGATCAAATCTGACTTTCTGTTCCGGAGGAGTCCTCAATCCTCAGCAATTTGAAAGCACTTTCAAAAATGTGTTTCATTATGATTTATAGAACTCTGATTGACAGAATATGGTGAGTTCAATATTCATTCACACACAATACACCCAGATGGTGGAATAAATTCCATTTCACACTGCAAAAATTCAACTATTTCTCCCATTTTGAGATATTTGTGATATTCTGCCATGAGACTGAAAAGATCCCAGACTGTCACACGATTTCCATTACTTTGTCAGACTGTCAGGCTGAAACCACAAAAGTTGACTTGACTCTTGTGTTCAGGTGACCTTGCTCCTTTAGCAGTCTCTAAACAACCTCTGATCAATAATGTGGCCTCTCTCTCTCACCTTGGTCAATAACTATAAAGACTGGGGTGAAACGAGGTGGTAATAAATCCACTGACACGTTTCCTGTTTGTTAATTATTAAAAGGGGATGATTTGTGGCTCAGGTTTCAGAGCAAAGGGGATAATTTGAAGTTAAGCAAACTATTGTTTCCTACAATAGACGTGTCAGAGGTTTACACTACTACTACTACTTTTACGTATACTACTATTAATAATAGTAATAATAATAATATTAATAATAATATTAATAACTATTATTATTATGTACAAGTTTTAGATACATGTTTTATGGCTGTCAGACACTTTTTTCAGACAACAACTGTCTATTGAGAATATTACAAAGTACACGGTTACAAATTTCCTGTACAATCTACAGTAACTTACTGTAAATCAATTACATCTAAAATATTTTATTTACATTTACAGCACCATTTATCTTGCTGTATGTGTATTTATATTATCGTATATCTTTACTGTAAAATATACAGTCATTTTCACAATGCAACTTTAAAATAGGAAAATATACTGCATACACTGTCTTACTGTAAAATTGTGTTCACATTACAGTTACATACTGTGTTAGTTACAATAATTGTTAATAGCAATTTGTGTTTTTATATATTATTATTTTTCTTTTTAATACACCAGATATTAGTAAGTCTGTGTATCTGCAGGGGTTCAGGCTGCTGAATTGTAAAAGTTTTAACAGCATAATGGTATAAAACTGTGCATTTCTTGTCTGTTACCACCTTCTACCACTTAAACAAACAATGGAAATCACAGTTACAGGCACAGTTATAGTAGTAAAATATGTGGGAGAACATTGCTATTGTGTTGCAATATTGAGCAGTTCAATGTTAATGAAAAAACAAAAGCAATTCACAGAATAGTTGTCAGTGAAATGGTTTAGTAACAATATTTTGTTAAGTTTAGACTAGAATTCAAACTGACAAATCAGCAGGTTATAGCTTCTCCAAAGTGTGACCATATTGCAGAGCCGCAATGTCCAGACCTCTCAACTTGCAGGCCTTATTAGGGAACAAGCACCTATGGTATGTAGGCCCTTTTGGAATTGCTCTGTTTCTTCTTCTTCTTGTTCTTCCTCCTCTTCTTCTTCTCTAGAATGAATCACAGTTTTGAGGGTCTAAACATGCTAAAAAACTCACAAAACTTTGCACACGTCACCAGAAGTATCAACAATTTACCTTCGTTATAGGTTTCGGAAGTAGGTGTGGCAAAATGACTCGACAGCACCACCTTTGGACTTTTAACGGAGTGGCTTCTGAGCTACATTTCACACACACATACGAAAAATGGCACACACATCAAACATGCCAAAACCTACAAAAAAGTTCAGTGTTTCGCCATGGAGGAGGAAGTACTTATAACTCAGCCACACAATACCTGATCTGCCTGAAAATCCTTAGGTTCGATGAGATTCCTCTCCTGAAGATATCTACATGCCAATTTTGAGTCACAGTTATAGCGCCACCTGCTGACAGAAGGAAGTTTGGCATAAATTGGTGATTTTCTCAGAGTTTTATATATGTATATATCAGCTTAAAATTTTATTGTCCACTGTTCTCTGTCATCTTAAGACCACCGGGCGGTGGTGAGCCGGGTGCGAGGTCCCTTTCATCGCTGCTTGCAGTTTTAATCTTTATTAGCACTTCTGTGCCTCTTGGAGATTGTTTTGGACCTTTTGTTGATAAAGACATGGATTGCAAAGAAAACAAATACCTTTGATGATTTTCAGCCTTTCACATTAATATACAAGTAAACCTTACACTGTTAAAAGTAGGGTAAAATAAAAACAATATTAAATATTTAAAATTGCAATAACAATAATTTATTTCAAACAGTCCCACACTGCAGTATAAATAAATGAGAAATTATGTATAAACAACAACAACAAAAAAAGAATAGCGGTGAATAGAGAGCATGATGTTTTATTTGAAAGTTCTTTGTGATGCACTTCGCTATCAGACAATCTTGGAAGAAAGGATGCAATATATGTATTTAAGATGACATATTCTTGTCTGTGCCCTCATAATGGTCTCGGACCCTCAGTGTTACTTTAAAAGCATGTTTGTTTACAAGTTTTTTTTTCTTGAGTTCTGCAAACAGATTAGCTGTAGTACATTGTAAACAATTAAAAATAAATCAAACAGAATACATTCAGTCAATGTTCAATTTAAACACTCAACCAACACATATTATTATTTTAAATCATTTAATTTATTTAACTAAATTAATGTTTTCTTTGCTAGTCCTTAGTTACTAATTTAATGCAAGTTAAAAAAAAAGCAGCATAGAGGGCAACCTGTCAGCACCTCTTATCGGAGCAGGTCATGCAATAAATGTTGCCCTGATATAAATATATAAATAAAGGGGTCATGGAGCTCATCGGAGCAGGTGCCTGCCATGCAGGTGGAGCCTGCAGCAAGATGAATCACTCTGACAAAGTCACCTTTCCCCACTGCACCTGACCCAGAAGTGGGGCAAAAGAAAAGGAAGATAGATGTTAAATGGTTAATATGCTCAAAGAGTCAGAATATTTTCACCTGTGCGTGTGCGTGCGCGCGTGTGTGTGTGCGCGTGTGTGTGTGTACACATGTGTGTTTATAACCAGATTGGTCTCTTGCCACAGTCAGGTTTTAAAATTGAAGAGATGACCTAATTTTAATGAAACCATCTACAATGTTCTTTTATGAGAAATAAAGCCTAACCTAAATATAACATCATAACATTTGTTCTTTAGTTTTTCTACTAATCAATAATAAAGGAGAACAACAGATTCACTTAGAATATTGAATGAAGCTGGTGAATATATTCCTCAGCATGAAAATAATCGTTTTCAAATAAAGTTTCTTTAAATATATATATAACCCGTATTGCTTTTCTCCCTCTATCTTGTCTTTACATTATTAATGGCTTGCCTTTAACATTTCGGCTGGTTAAGTTATGGCTGTGAGGGGAAGTAGTAACTTTTGTTCTTGAAAGCAGCACTCTGTTACTTTACCTCAAACCATTTTTAAACGTCTCTTGACCTCCTGTCGCTGCAGCTGAGAGAGGATTCAGCACACTAAGAATACCATCTATCATTACCTATTGCTCATGCATCTTGCACTGCCAAGAGTAAAAGAGTAAAATTTTGCATCAGACCAGGATTTAAAGTTCAGTTTGGAACCATAGAGTCGAGTCTTAAAAATAGCTTATTAATTCTTCAATGGTTCTTTATTAGTGTTTAGACTTAACTTTCACTACAAAATTGGGATTACAATATATTATAATGTATAGTATATTATAATACAGAGATTCCCAAACTAGGGCCTGTGGGCCAAAGTTGGCGCAAGGCAACCTTTGATTTCGCCCCCCATGCCATCTGAGAAGGAAGCGAGAATGATGGGGATGATTTAAAAATTGTCATTTCAAATTATATGTAAAATTGTATTGGTGTGTTTTATTGTTAAGCTACAAAAATCTAACTAAAATTAAATGTTTCAAGTTAAATGGTTTAAATTAATCATAAATTTAGTTGAAAATGTACATACTGTCACCGACAGATAGAGGACGATGCAGAGACTTTGCTATTCAGCACTGAACTATGCTGTTATAAATGTGATTGTTTTTATTGCAATACGTTGTAATTAAAGTTATACTGCATTAGTTAATATATTCAAAAATAATGTTTTTTAAATTTATTTATAAACATGATTAAATTAATTTAAAAATTACTCATGGCAACTTTAATGTAAAATAGTTTGGTATATTTATTTTTGGCCCATGGCTCTCAATGATATTTGGATTTTGACCCTTCATACGTAAGAGTTTGGGCACCCCTGTTGTAATAGGAACCTCAAACTATGAAATTAGACTAAGCCAACACTAAAGTCATGTTAATTATTTCAACACAATTTCTATTTAGTCATAGATTTTTTTTTTAGTTTAACATTCTGATGATGTAGGAATAGTTGTACATACAGTACTTTTATATGATGTAGAATTGATAATACCTGCATTTATTGCAGTCCATATAAGTTTAACAACTTTATTAACCCCACTAGGGGCAATTCAATTATGACAATAGCAGAATGATACAACAAACACTTAAAGAGACAAATCACATACAACCAATATATATATATATATATATATATATAAAAAAAAAACTTCATAAATAATACTAAAAAAAAAAACAGCAATAAGTTAAGACCCATACATAACAGTTTTTCTCAGTCGCATTGGTGCATTTCTCACAATACTATTCACATTTGCACACAATTAGTACAAACTGCAAAACCTAGTTGATAACCTGCAAAAGCGTGTCACTTGCTCAAAATGGATAGCTCATTCCTCAAAAGCAAGTATTCATGTCAATGAAAGTGTCATCAAGATGAAAAGTCCTGACACCATTGAACAATTATGAACAAGATAGTCAAATGGCTTTGGCATGTTTTCATTATGACAGTTTACTCTGTTAAATTTTTTCCAATGCAATAAAGTCAGATTTTGTTGACACTTCTTGAAAATGCTCAAGACAGCAATATATACTATTTTCACAGCCATTTGAAAACTACAGTAAAGTTAGACATCACTGCATTTAGTGAGGTATCTGAGTACAAGACACTGAATATGTATGTTTCACATTTTTACTGCATTTGCTCTTTGCAATTCTAAATTATTCACAGCATTGTGTAAAAGAATAAATACACCCTTATTTACAACAAACATAAAGTTCCTTTGAGTAGAGCTGTGCATAACTGTAAACAATACTGCAGTACATATTGAAACTGAACCTACAACATACATATGTCTGTAAATCATTCAGGAAATTGTTCAATTTAGAAGATATTTTCAGGAAAAAAAAAGATATTCTGCTTTTATAAAATTAGCTTGACAGATTTTGACAACTAGTTCAACATTTTTGTATGTAATGGCTTAAGTA